>NW_007247430.1:379896-390134 GCF_000164805.1 Carlito syrichta
TCTACCTCAGATCATCAGGCATTAGATTCTCATAAGGAGTATGCAACCTAGATCCCTCGCATGTGCAATTCACAATAGGGTTCACGCTCCTAAAAGACACTAATGCCAATGCTGATCTGACAGAAGGCAGAGCTCAGGCGGTAATGTGAGGGATAGGAGCAGCTGTAAATATAGATGAAGTTTAGCTCACTTGCCTGCCACTCACCTCCTGCTGTGCGGCTATGTTCCTAACAGGTCACAGACCAGTACCAGTCCATGGTCCGGGGGCTGGGAACCCTCTTCTAGGCAAATGAAACAAATGTGAAAAAGGCTTGGAAGTATACTACACAGGCTATCTTGGCATAGTTAGAAAGTACTTTGGGCGTCTTAAAGGTCAGGTTAAAGAGCCTATAATTTATTCAGTAGACATGAAGATTTTTCAAGTAGAAATCAGCACAGGATAGTCTAGCGTTTGGTGGTTCAGGCATGGGAAACAACATGTCATAGTTGAAAGGGCATAGTTTTTAGAGTCACAATATCCAAGGTTAACATTCTTAAGTCCTTCTCCCAATAAACTCTAATGACCAGTGATGGCTAGGATTTTGTCTCCTTTGCTCATTATTTTATCTTCAGGGCTTGGCAGAGTGCCTGACCCAGTAGGTGCTCAAAAGCCATTTGCTGAATGAAATGAAAATGAATGAATGAATGACCAGGTTGAATTCAATTCGATTTGACATACATTTACATTAGAATACCTACCATAAATCTTGGCATTCTAGTTACATAGTGTGAGCTCTTCAAGGGTAGGGTCCCTGTCTGATCTCTGATCTCTGGCCTCAGTGCCTTACACAGGTTCTGTTTGGCACAGGGCAAGTCCTCAATTCATATTAATTCCCTTTCTTCTCCTGGTGTAGGTTTCCCTAAGACCCAGTGAATTCTTGGAGAGGCTCGTCCTGAACACATTGCTGTGGCTGGCAAGAAAAGGGAAGCTGAAGCTATAGGTATAAAAGGCTTCAATAGAGCAATAGAAGCAGGTGGTGATGCTCACGTTATTTGCCCCAAAGCAAGCCATGGTGCTCCAGGAGGGCAGTAGGCAGTCTGAGTCACCAAAGCTGGTAAAAAACTGGGTGTGAATAAGAGTTCATTCTCATAGCCCATTCTCAGACCCCTGTGCAGACTGTCCTGCACCCAAGGCAGTGGGCCTATATGCAGGAAGGAGGCTAACATACATAGGTAAGGTGAAAACATAAGCTGCAAGACTGGTAAGTGGATAGGGAGCAGAAGATCTGGGCCTATTTCCTAAGCACTCTGTCCTGACCCTGGAGATCTGCCATTTCCGTATCACTCTTCTGGTCAGAAAAATCCTTCTGACCACAGTGGAAGGGACTCCTGAGTCTCCCAGCCCCAATTCCTATGGGCCTGCCCTTCCCTCCCTCTCTTTCCTGCAGAGCTTCCCTCGAGCCATAAAAATAAAATAAAACACAAACACCCACAGTCCAGGAGGAGGGCGTCAGACAGATAATGGGCATTTTATATCTTTTTATGACACTCCCCATAGGCAGCTCAGCAATCACAGCGCAATAAAGGCAGGCATGCAGCTTGCATAGTTAAACAACTGCTGGGTAATTAGGCACAGCAAACACACCACTGGGGAGGCCTCAGCCCTGTCCTGGGATCTGCCTGCAGCCTGCCTGCCTGCTTATAGCCAAGTAGGTGCCAAGGCCATGCCTAGCACCGTAAGACCTGGTCATGGTACCTGGGACAGACCACTGGCAGCTGCCATATGCACACTTGGGCTCCTGCCTTTACACACTCCCAAGCACACCTGCCCACACCCATACTCAAGCACTTCCTGAACAGCCAGCCTGGACCTCATCTCCCAAGGAAAGCCACTCATGTTTTCCAAGAAGAGCAACCTAGGGCCTTTGAAGAAATCACAGAAGACACTAGCAAGGACTAGCTCATCAGGGTAGCTCAAAGCCTATCAAGTGGCACAGGCAGGAGGCAGATGAGCACACAAACATGCTTACTGGACCCTCTGTCTCTTGTAAATTTCGACTCGGTACAGAGTTGAATTAGAAATAAGTTATTTTTTAAAATGCAGATGATTCATACACACCTTATACACATATTCCTATCACTGTACTTAACCACATCTATTGTATTTTCCCCATCTGCCTGGTGACCCACACATCTTCCCTACCAGACTGGGAGCTCCGTACACGTGGAGACCAGGTCTGATTCATCTCTCTCCAGATGCCCTGACCCACAAGGCTTCAGGGGGTTACTGGTGGCTGGAAGTGAATATTGATGTGCCAGCCCAGGAAGAGTACAGGACACTTGCTACCTAAAGCCTAGGTCCAGGATGATCTAAGTCCTAACCAAAAAAGAGAAGTCCTCATTATGGCTGGGGCCACTGTACTGTGCGTCCACACATTGCCCATTCCTTCTCTAGTGACCCAGCTAAATTCAGAAGTTACAGGGAACTAAAAGCTAATCAATGGGACAGAATAAACAAAACCCTGGTACAATCCCACTGAAGACTAAGACAGCCAAAGGTCCCATCTATAGAAGTCATTCAGATTAGCTCTGAGAAGTCAGCCAGGAAAAGTTACGGCACCTACGTTCAAAGAATTCTTGCCCCATGGGAGCAGACAGCAGGCCAAGTCAGTTCACAGAATGACCATGGATCAAGCCAGCATAGTCCCATATGAATATGGAAGCACATCCAGCTATTTTTCCTGGTTGCTACTCAGCCATCACTCAATGTCCGCCAAGATAACAGACAAAGGGGATCAAAAGCCAGAGGAAGGGTGTGGGCTGCTCCCTGCCTTTCAAGTACTGAGATGCCCCTCTTTCTACCCTCAAAAAAGTAAAGAGATGGCCAGGCTCGGTGGCTCAGCCTATAATCCCAGCACTTTGGGAGGCCAAGGCGAGTGGATTGCCTGAGCCCGCAGGCTCAAGACCAGCCCAAACAATTTGGCGAGACCTCGTCTTTACAATCAAAAAATCAGCCAGGCGTAGTAGTGCACGCCTGTAGTTCCAGTTACTTGGAAGACTGAGACAGAAGGATCGCCTGAGCCCAGCAAGTTGATGCTGGGGTGGCCATGAGTGTGTCACTGTACTCCAGCCTGGACAACGGAGTGAGACATCATCTCAAAAAAAAAAAAAAAAAAAAGCAGAGAGACAACAAGTTTCTCTCCACCCTATATTCTCATGGTGAAGTCCAAAGCCTAAAGGCATTCAGCTTCAGTCCAAGCCACCCCAAATGGTGACAGGTGTCAGCTATCCAAACTCCTCCCCAGTACCTGAGTCCCCAGCTCTCCTGCCCTAATGCCAAGCAATGCCCTGCCTCCACTGTACCCTAAACTTCTTCTAGTGGGACAATGAAGTTGTCCCAAGGCTAGAGCTCAAAACAGGTAAGGATAAAGGAGAGTCTTCTCCACCTTCCTTGTATCTGTCTCACTTTTAGCTGGGAGCAAAAAGGGAAAACCTAAGGTACCATGAATGATCTCATAATGACAAAGTAGAAGAGACCAAAAGAAGAAATTGCCTCATTCAACTCCTTTGTTAGGTGACGAAACTGAGGCCTCAGAAAGGATAAATGACCCATACAAGAATTCATGTCTTTATTTTCTAGCTTCAAGTTCAGTCCATGGTTCTTTGAACTGCACCATGCTGCTCTCTAGGGACAAGGGCTTCATCTGCCCACTCCAGCACCTAGCCAGACCACAAATCCCATAACAACACCTTTACCCACATTCCCATTTGTGGGCACGTGCACACACCAGGATATACACAGACATACTCAGGCCTGCACAAACTTCCCCAAATTGGGAAATGTACTTCTTTATACACATACAAGACATCCATGTATACAAAGGTGTACGCTCTTACTATACACATGGATCCACACTAAATAGGTGGCACTCTCAAGAGACCTGAGTATGAGGCCAATCCCTATCCTTCCCCAATCACTAACCTTCCCTGACCACAACTAGTAATAGCTGCTATGTGTTTGCCTAGGCCTCCAGCTCAAACCAGGCCAGACCAGAACTGCCTTCAGGTGGTATCTGCTATTAGACAAGTGACAAGAGGGAAGCTATGGAAGGAGAGACACTGGATCTCCATCTTCCTGGTCATATGGCCTTGGGCAAACTTTTTAATCTTTAAGTCTATTTCAGCACCCATAAACTAGGGATAAGAGCCCCTTCCTTGCTGAGTAGCTATAGGAATGAAATGCAAAAATGTACGTAAAGCATCTAGTACAGAAGGCTGGCACCAATTGAAGCACAATGCACAGGTGCTCTATTACTATGGATACTAATCGACATGGTGACAGAGAGGCCTGCAGCACAGGGTAGAAGATGGGAGGCAGGGCTGTGCCTTCTGCCTTGAAGGACATCTCCCTATCTTTGCCTCCTCTTTTCTGCAACTCCTCCTAGTTTCCAAGGTCTGAGTAGCAACAACAAAATCAAACGAACAAAACAAAACCAAAAAACCCAAAATCTGAGAAGAAATTAGAGTAACTACGCCCTTAGCTCTCTCAGACTTAACAGAGCATTGACGAGTCCATCCCTCCCACTATCACACCCCACTTCTCTCCCAAACTGTCGTCAGCTCTCCCACAGTATTTATGCCTCTATTAAGCAGAGTTCCCTCTGCTTGCCTAGCTCTGTGGATTCAGAGAAGAAGCAGATCTAGGCCCTTTCCTCAAGTGGCTCGTGGTTCCTCACAGCAACAGACCAGGCCATACACAATACCAAGAGGCATGAACTCTGGGCTACGCTGGGCCCCAGTAACTAGCCCCAAGGGTTAGAATATGCACTCTATAGTCAGAAGTCCCAGGTTTAAATCCAGGCCCTAAACACACACAGGAGGGCTCCCCCACTCTCTTGTGCTCCAGAGTGAGCCCAGAGTTCACTTCCTCAGGGACATAAGAGAAAGATGGAGGGAACTCATAATGGGATGAGAACTAAGAGGTTGTATCCCTTGACAGAATACAGACTCTGAGCAGCAGCCAGTTATAAAGACCTGCCACAGAGGGCACTAGAAGAACTCCAGGGCAGAGGTCAATTTGCAGCAGCTGCAGAGAACCCCAAGAGGAAGAAGGAATCCCATCTACCTTGGGCTGATTCCCTCACCTGTTCCTCTACCCTTGTGGGCACACCCATCAGGGATGCAGATCAAGGTAGGCTAGTTCCCCAGCTGAGTGTGCCAAGCTGCCCATCTGCACAGAGTACCAGCACTCCTTTAAGAGCTTACAAGCATGAACTGACTGACTCCTCACACTGTGATTTCCTACATTCTATCACAAGGATATCGAGGTCTACCCAGCAGACTGGGACTGCCCAGAGCCAATACATTACAATGCCCGGTGGTCGCTTCCCCCTCTGCTATCCCTGGCCCGCAGGCTCTCTCTACCCTTGCATGGACATAAACATGGCAGTTTTCTGGAACTACTGTGCCCCTCTTACAAGGCAGCATAGGCTGGAGCCATGCCAGACATCGGGCAATGATTCTTTTTTTTTTTTTTTTTAATTGAGTTGGAGTCTTACTTTTGTTGCCCAGGCTGGAGTGCAGTGGCATGCTCACGGCTACCGCAGCCTTGACCTGCTGGGCTTAGGTGATCCTCCCACCTCAGCCTTCCAAGTACCTGGAACTACAGATGCACACCACCATGTCTAGCTAGTTGCCCAGGCTGGTCTTGAACCCCCGGCTCAGGAAATTCTTTCCCCTCGGCCTCCCAAAGTGCTGGGATTATAGACTGAGCCACCAAGCCGGGCATTCACTTGCTCTCACTCTGCTTTCCCTCTGGAAAAGTTGGTCCACACAGTTGGTCCACAGTTGGTCTACATCAGAAGCTTAAACAATCTGAAACTACTGCTTGTAGCTCCCCAGTCCAGCAAGCCATTTTACCACTTCAGGCCATTGTTCACCTGCTCTTCTGCCTGAATGCCTTCCCATCCTGTCACCTGAAAACATCTTCATCTTCCAAGACTCAATTCAAGTGTCCCCTTACCAAAAACTTTCTTAACTTTCACTTCCACATTCCAAATACAAACCATTCCTCCCTCTTTTGCACTGGAGGCAAAAGAACAGAGCAATCAAGAGCACAGACTCTGGAGTCTGTTGCCTAGATTTAAATACTCCACCACTCACTAACCGTTGTACCTTGTGGAAGGTGTGTAACTTCTTTGTGCTTCAGTTTCCTCATCTGTATGGTGGTTACTAACAGTATTTACCTCATAGGGACATTTGAGGGGTAAGTTAATCCATATAAAGCATTTACAGCAACATGTTTTTATTACCATTATTAATTATCTCCAGTTTACAAATCTCCACTTTACAAACCAAGGTTCAGAGTAGGTAAGTAACTTGTCCAAGGTCATAACACAGGTAGAAGATAGAGCCAGGAATGAACGTAAGGTAAATGTGACTCTGTGCTCCATGGACAGCCAGGGATACTGATGGTAGCATGAGATGATCAATTCTGTTCCTTGGTATGAGCTGACTATAAGCTGGTCCCAGGACAGCATCAAGCTCGTCCTTGCCGATGTTCACATGAACTCTGCTGGGGAAGTCTCTTTTTCCTGCCCACAAAGTACTAGTGTCTACCCTTAACTCTGACATCCTTGACTCCTCTTCTCCCTGGAACTTAGTCATCCCATCTCTAGTGCTCAGTACCAGGACAAGGGAAGGGCAGAAGCACAGTGCTATCATTTCATCCTCAACTCAACTCTAGGACATGGCTAATATTTTTGTTTTATAGAGGGAGAAGTTAAATGACTTTCCTAAACCCCACAGCTAGTAAGTGTAGAGCCAAGACTCTAAATCAGGCCTATGAGACTCCAAAACCTAAGTTCTGTGTGCAGATATTACTCATCTTTTGCAGGTTCAGTGGAGACTTGCTCCAAATCACACGGCTAGTTGGTAATGATATCAGAAGTCTGAGTCAGATTCATCTGGCTTCAAAGCTCCTGCGTTTTTGCACAGTGGCTTCTAGCCTGTGTGCCACATACCACAGTTGTAGGGCCCAATGCATATACCTGTATCACCTGAAGGGTAAATTAAGAGTGTCTCACATAAAACCATACTATTTTCCCAGTTTTTGCAGATAATATTGTAGTTAATGAAATACAAATCCACTTAAGAACCAACACAATTTACTGTAGCTATTTCATTTTTTAGATTATGTATTTCCTCTATCATTACATGCCCCCAAACAAGTTTCTCTGTCATTCTATACCCAAATAAAAGGGGAAGGAAATGTCTGAAGTTTTCTGACATTACTAAGAGCACCCTGTACACTGCCTGCCTACCTCCCTAAGAGCTACCAAAAATTGCACGTAGGTACCTTTCCCAAGGTACTTTCCTGATCCTTGGTTACAACAGAGAAATGTCTTTTATGTGGAATAACTGTCCAAAGGTCAATAGCAGCAACAGAAGGCACAATCCATTCTAGGACATGAGACCTAGGAATGCTAAGAACTAATTCAGTCTCCAGCAAAGAGGACTCAAGTCCTGGGCTATGGAAGGAAGGAGTCAGAGTGAGTTTCTGTCTTTCCTACCCTAATCTCCAATTCCTTTCTTGCCCACCTGTCTAAGACACATGGTCTGGGGAAAAGAACACACTGACCTGGGTTCAAATCATAGCCTCATGTCTTCCTTGCTAAGTGCCTTTAGGCAAATTATTTAAACTTCTCTAAGTTTATTTGTCTGGGAAATTCAGCAGAGAAACAGGCATCTGGACTCTGGAGCTCATTAGTTTAGCCCAATATTCAGTGTGAATTCAATTAATGCTTGTTGATGTCTAACGTGTGCCAGGCTCAGTGCTGGGCACTGGAAATACAGAGATGAATGGGATATAGACCTCAGTGAACTCACAGTCCAGTAGGAAATGAGAACATGTAAGCAGATAATTACAACAGCATGTGATATACTTGATATAAAGTTCTGAAGCCATACAAAGGAGGAAGTGATTTATTATTTCTACCAACAGTGGGAGGAATAGAGAAGGCATCACACAGAAAGGGTTTTGAAGGATGAACAGGAGTTTTATGAACACACTAAGAAGGGAAAGGTAATATAAGCAAAGGGAACAGTATAAGTCAAGGGAGGTTAAACAGTCATGCATATTTGAAAAGCAGCAAGAAGTTTGATATGGCTGGAATGTTATGGAGGGACAGGAAATATAGAGATAGGAATGCTGCAAAGAGCTAGATTATCCAGGGCCTTGGAATCTTGCTCAAGAGAAAAGATGGGGCATAGCCTTCGATACTCACCCACCCACTTGGGTGATCTTCCTATCAAAACAAGCACCCTGAAATTGCACCCTTTCCCATGCCTTTGATTTAATAGTTCCTCTCCTGGCCCTGACAGTAAGGCATTTCTGTCCCACAGACTATAACTCACTCTGGGCTATTATTCAGCTCCCCAGCCCTGGCCCTGCTGCAGTTAGTCCAGACATAATATCCTTCATGCATATATTATCTGTCTCCCTATTATCTGGAATCATTTCGGAATTAAATTTCAGTCCTGCAATATTGGCTTCAGGAGCGGCGCGCTTTATGGGCTAATCAAAGGTTAGAATACCAATCAAAATAACAGTGCCGATGCAGTGAGACATTTTAATATTCCAAAACCCGGTAATTGTAAAAGGACATAATATTTTTTCCCTGATTACCCCAAAAGCAACACATGTTAACAAGGCGAGGGAAGGAGTGAAAGAAATTTCAGAGTTCAGACAGCTGTAAGATATATTTAAAGGAAAAGCCCAGGATGGGCACTACACCATGGGGGCAGGGAGATGGAAGAAAGGAGACATTCCCTCTAGCTCTAGCAGCCTCTGACCCTAAGCACAGCACTTTTCTCTCCTCTACCTTTGGACTATACCCCAAGAGCTTACCCTCAACTGCAGATGTTGCAGAGGGTGGGACAAAAGGGAAAAGAAGTCAGGATCTGGTGTCTTAAGGTCCAGGTTCTAGTTCTACCTTACATTCAGTGGCCTCCAGTCTCCAAAACTGGCCTCTTCCAGAACTCCAACATCATACGAGGCAGCAAGCACTCTGGGCTGCTCTGCCACACACTCTCTCCTTATCCCACGCATGCCACCCCCACCTCTTCCTCATCTACACCTAGTCTCAGTGTCCTGTATGCTGTGCATGTGTTTCTTCCCAAAGACAGCTCAAGGTCTTGATCTACCAGACCTACAGAGCTGACTCCCACCAGGATACCAAGCCACAACTGCTCACGGCCCCATAGACAATGCTCTGCCCTTTGAATGATGCCAAAGACATGACCACAGCTGTAGTCTGGTTCTGACTACTGAGTGGCCCAGAAGTATCTGTCCTCAGTGCAAATGCTCCCCTCTTCAAAATAAAACAAAACAAACATCTTGCAGAGCCCCTAGGTATTCACATCTCTCCTGGTTTTCATTTTTGTTTGTTCTTTTTTTTTTCCATGTTAACTTCTAAATAGCCCCAGTAGAGGGGCTATTTGGTTAGCACCTGCAGCCAGCCTTATATAAAGAGTTCTGGCTTCTGTTCTGGCTGCCCATCTCTTGAGCAGCTTTATCCCCACAGCTCCAAAACAACGACTTGACTAGCAGTTTTGGATCCTCTCACTCCTCCTGATGGCTTCCCAGCCAGCTCAGCCCACTCACTGAAGCCTCCAATCTGCATCATCCCGACCCGCTGACCTGTCTATGGCCCCCAGCAAAGAACTTCATTAAGGCTGAAAATTTATTCCTCCATAAGCCCTTAATTTATTACTGCACTGATTGGGACTCTGAATGCTCCAAGGTCAGGAAAAGTCGTACTCTATCGTAGATACCAACCCTCCCTTCAGCAGTTTTTCCTGCTGCCCCCTTCTAGGGGAGGGGAAGGAGACAGAATGCTACTTGGAGAGACCCAAGGAGGTCTCCTCCTCCTTACTCTCTCTTTAAGAGTTGGTCCCAATCCCACCTCCTTCAGAGCACTGAGAAATTGCAGTAGGGGTTAGAGTACAGATGGCAAGAGGAAAAGTGGGGCAGTAATCTTCATACCCTGAAACATCTAGGCCTGTTAAAATCTAGGTGGTCTCTATCCCTGCCACTGCTGGGCATGATTAGTTGAGCCCTACCTGCCAGGATTCACTCAGAATCCTATTAAGCCTGCCTGCCTCCTTTCCCAATGCCCACCTGTCTTTGTTTTGTGTTGCTATAAAGGAATACCTGAGGCCAGGTAATTTATAAAGAAAAAAATTTTTGTAGAGATGAG
>NW_007247431.1:0-25620 GCF_000164805.1 Carlito syrichta
TCTCCCTTGCAGAGGGCTTCAGACACCGGGTTGCCAGGTCGCCATCTTGCCCCCCCTCTCAGATTTTTTTTTAATTAAAAAAAATCGGGTTCCGGCAAGATGGTGATGGCACAGGTGGGACTGTGAGATTCTCCGAAAATGAGTTCCCATAAAAACTCTTACTTTCCTTCCCCCACCCCCCTGCCCACCACCAGCTGCACCGGTCTGAGGCCTGAAGACCCTCGGTCCCGTGCACCGCCGGCTACCACGGCCCCTCTGCCACTGCCGTTCCACCCCAGGCGGCCCCAAGCCTCGGCCACATGGAGTTCCCAGCTCCCTCTCCGGCTACACCGTCTCACCCAGCCCCAAGCCACCCACTGCTGCCTCTGGAGACCCTCGGATACCGCCTTGTGATCTGGATTCCCTTGCTGGCTACACTGATCTGCCTGGCACTCAGCCGCTGCCAGCTCCCTTCCTAGCAGGGCGCCCAGCCCAGTCTGGGACCATGGCAGCCCATGGAAGCCCTTGGCTTGGAACTACAGGCTCCATTCCCTCCTGGGGTATCCCAGCAGGCCCAAGGCCACCGCTGCTCACGCAGGCCCCCAGCGCCCATGCCTCCTGCCTCTGCGCCAACCCCCCCCCCGCCCCCCGGGCTGAAACACCCAAAGCCGTGGCTAGGGCTCAACCCTCAGAGTTCCAGATTCCCGCCCTGGGTCCATGTACTCGCCCGGGCCCATCTCAAGCCGCCATCACCCAGGGAGGCTCTAGGTGCCCGTCGCTCAGAGATCCATTCCTGGCTGAAGTGCCCTGTGTGGGGCCCAAAGCTGCTGCCATACCCTTTGGATCTCCGGTTTCCACTCTGCCTGAGGCACCCAATAGTCTTGCACTCCACTTCCCCCAACTTGCCCCTGACTGCGGGGGGGCAGAGAATAGCTAGAGCCCTGTGACCAGGCAGAACTGCAGTAACTCACTCTCTCAGCTCTGCCTCACCTCCAGCTTGGGAGCTAAGACCCCATGGTTGTGTAAGGGAATAGTACATCTTAAGGAGGTGCTGAACAGCCACTCTCAGCTCTTGGCTCTGGCCTGGGGAATTCTGAGCTCCCTCCTCCACCCCAAGCCTCTGACGGCACCAAATGTAGTGCCCAGCTATATCACTGATTCCCAGTGCCTGATGCCAGACACACACCACCATAGCCCATCATAGTCGATCATCTATGGACCTGGACAAGTGGAGAGAAAGGACAGGTGGAGAGCAAGGATTGGCGAAAGAGGAGCAGCCCACCACAGCCATTTTCCAGGCAGAGATTCGCATTGCCCCACCTATCTACAAGCAGCTTCCACCTTGGTTTCTAAGGTAGGCTCACCAAACAGGAGACAGAAGGCCCTGTATACTTAATCAGACACAGACAATTCAGTCCTGTGGCAGACCTCTCAAGCAGCAAGCCAAGGGAACCAACCCAAGCTGTGAGTAAATCTTTCTGCCTGCAATGAGAACAAAGGGGAGAGGCTAGAGATCAGAGCTGAAGAGACTTTAGACACTCAGGAAAGACTCCAGAGCTAATCTGGTTTCTTAATTTTGTTTTTCATTTTGTTGTTTCGACTGTTTGTTTGGTTCACTTTTGTTTGCTTTTTGAGTTAGACTACTTGTTTGTGTTGGGGAAAAGCACATCAAAAGGCATGATTTTATCAACTGTCTTTGATTACTGGTATGCTTTAGGGATTCTTGTTTGTTTGTTTTTCACTCTTTTCTGGCCTGGTGTCTCTCTTCATTCATTAGTTGATGTGTATGTCTGTTTTCCATCTTACTCTTCTCTCTCCCCAACTTCCTCTTGACCTCACTGTCTTCCATTATTTTCCTTTTTCTTACCTCCTTTGGTTCCAGGGAGCAAACCTAAACCCTACTGCATGGACATATTGTAAGGCAGTGGGAAGTGGGTTCCAGTGTGCCCATACACCTGTTGGTGGATACTGTGATCTGCAGATAGATTCTGAATCACTGCTTCCCCCTCAATTAAATCTCACAACTACAAAAAGTACAGCCCCAACCCATAGGACAGCTTCAAAAGTGAACAAAGCCAGAGGACCGTTATAAAGAAGAACAGGAGATTGAACAAAGAGAAGTAAAAGCAACCCCATATTCCCTGAAAAACAGAATTAAAGAAGAGGAGGGAAAGGGGGAGAGAAAAACCTACACAAATGAAGAAAACTCAAAAGAAGAATATGGGTCTCTCACAGACCTCTGGGAGGTCAGACACTGAGAAAACTGACTCATGATAGGGATTAACTGTCACATTTCAATAATTAGCCAGAATGTAAATGATCTAAATGCCGACTGAAAAGACATAGAATGGCAAAATGTATAAAATATCACCAGGCAACAATATATTGCTTTCAAGAGATTCATTTCACTAGAAAGGACACTCACAGACTCAAAGTAACAGGCTGGGAAACAAATTTTCAGGCAAACGGTATACAAAAGAAAGGAAGAGTCTCGATCTTAATCTCAGACAAAATACCCTTTAAGCTATCAAAAATTAAAAAGATACAGAAGGCCACTATATAATGATAAAAGGTTCAATCCATCAACAAGAAATATCTGTCCTAAACATATATGCACCCAACATAGGAGTGCAAACTTTCATAAAGTAGCTTCTAGGTAAACTCAAAAAAGATATTGACTCTAGCAGTATCGTAGCTGGGGACTTCAATACTGCACTTACAACCCTAGACAGATCATCAGGACAAAAAATCAGCAATGAGATCTGGAACTTCAATGTGACTCTTGGCCAATTGGACTTAATTGATACCTACAGAACACCCCACCCAACGACCACAGAATATACATTCTACTCATCACCGCTTGGAATACACTCTAAGATCGACCACATACTTGGCCGTAAACCAAGCATAAACAAATTTCAAAAGACCAAAATTTTGTCCTGCACCTTCTCGGACCACAGTGGAATAAAAATAAACATCAACACCAACAGCGTTCCCCCCAAACCCACAAAAACATGAACACTTAATAGCATGATGCTAAACAACTCCTGGGTCAATGATGAAATCAAAGCAGATTAAAAGATACCTGGAAACAAATGAAAATGAAGAAACATCTTACCAAAATCTCTGGGATGCCATGAAAGCTGTAGTAAAGACAAGTGGGACCTCATTAAACTGACAAGCCTCTGCAAAGCCAAAGAAACCATCAAGAGAGCAGGGAGACAGCTCACAGATTGGGAAAAAGTATTTTCCAACTCCATGTCTGACAAAGGCCTAACATCTAGGATCTACAAGGAACTCAAACATGCTGAAAAGATAAAAACAAACAACCCCATTACAAAATGGGCAAAAGATATGAACAGACACTTCTCAAAAGAAGACATACTAGTGGCCAACAGATACATGAAGAAATTTTCAACCTCACTAGTCATCAAGGAGATGCAAATTAAAACTACACTGAGATACCACCTAACTTCAGTCAGAATGGCCATTATCAATTACTCAAAAAATAACAGATGCTGGAGAGGATGTGGTGAAAAGGGAACACTTCTACACTGTTGTTGGGAGTGTAAACTAGTGCAGCCTCTGTGGAAAGCAATGTAGTGATTCCTAAAAGCTCTAAAAATCGACCTTCCATATGACGCCGCAACCCCCCTACTGGGAATATACCTTGAAGAACTCAAATCATTGTATAAAAAAGATACCTGCACACATATGTTTATCGCAGCATTGTTCACAATAGCAAGATCATGGAACCAACCATGCTGTCCATCAAAAGAGGACTGGATTTTAAAATGTGGTACATATACACAATGGAATATTACACAGCCATAAAAAAGAACAAAATCATGAATTTCGCAGCAACCAGGATGCAACTAGAGTTTATAATACTGAGTGATCTCTCACAGAGACAAAGATCTGAGTATCACATGTTCTCGCTCATAAGTGGACCTTGAACAACTATCGTAATACTACAAGGAAAGGATTGACAGTGGTGGGAAACTATGGGGAGAGCAGGGAGGGGAAGGGAGGTGGGATTAACGGTAGTCAATATCTGTCTGAGGACGGGGGGGCACACCTCATCAACAAGGGTACATGCACAATGCATATTTGAATACCTAACTCTTAACTGTTCTCCACAATTTTAAAATAAAAAATATGTTTAAAAAAAAAAAGGTAAGATGTCCATCACTAGTAGGCCCATCCTACAAAGAATGTTAAAAGTAAATCTATCAGACACTACACTAATTCAAAGCCATATGAAAAAAGTTTTAAAAATTTCTTCTACCAATTTCTGTCTTTTAATTGGTAGGTTTAATCTAAATAGGTTTAAATAATAAATGGAAAGTTATTTAAAGTTATTACTAGTATGAACCATTTAGTAATGCTGTTTTACTGTTTTTCTATATATTTTATATCATTTTTAGTCCTTAATTTCTGCCCCACTGCCTTATTTGATTTTTTTTCTAGTGCCAATTTTGACTCTCTCTTTGATTCTTTTTCTGTAATTTTTATGTTATTTTTTCAGTTGTTGTCATGGGGATTACAGTTAACATCTTAAATTCATAACAATCTAATTTGAATTGATACTAAGTTAGTTTTAATAGCATACATTAACTCTGCTCCTATCCAGCTCTGTCTCCTCCCCTTTACATTATTATTTTCACAAATTACATCTTTATACATTGTGTTCTTACTCACATTAATAATTATAATATATATTTACAATTATTATTTTAGGCAGAGTGGTTTTTTTTGTTTTGAGTCATGGTCTTACTCTGTCACCCAGGCTGGAATTCAGTGGCACTATGATGGCTTACCACAGCCACAATCTCCTGAGTTCTTCCGGGTATATCCCCCGTATAATACTGAATGATCTCTCACAGAAACAAAGAGATGAGTATCACATAAATACTGGGGACTTACTTGAAATTTGTTGAGAGAGTAGATCTGAAGTGTTCGTCTCATTAAAAAATGGTAACTGTGAGGTGAAGAATATATAAATTAACTTGATATATATACATGTGTACACATATCAAAACATATTGTATGCCATAAATATATACAATTTTAATTTGTCAATTATACCTCAATAAAGCTTCGAGGGATGATTACTCAGTTCCAATATTCAGTTTGATTTAGCACGGTCTTCATTGGGCATTATTTTGTGCCAAGTCCTGTGCACTAGCTGTGAATGATATTTTGTATTGGAAATAAGATTGCATACCTGATCCTGAGGAACTCTGACTATTAAATGAGAAAAAGCATACAAATATTTAAAAATATATCATATAAAATACAATGCCATTAAGATCAGATCATGTACAGAGTACAGCATGGGTTATTCTAGTTGGTTCAGTGATGGGGGATGGGTTAGTGAATTAAGTTCTGCAAAGCCACAGAATAAAATAGAATACCGGTGACCCCTGATTTACTATAGTTTGATTTAACAATAACTTTGGTTCAAAAGTGTTAACACATTCAGTAGAAACTGTACTGAGTATCCACACAACCATTCTGTTTTTCACTTTCAGTATAGTATTCAATAAGTTACATGAGATATTTAACACTTTATTATAAAATAGTTGGTGTAATATGATTTGGCCCAAAAGTAGGCTAATTAAAGTGTTCTGAGCACATTTAAGGTAGGCAAGGCTAAGTAATGATGTTCAGAAGGTTAGGTGTACTAAATGGATTTTCAACTAGCATAGTTTCAACTTATGGTGGGTTTATCAGGTAATAACTCCATTGTAGGTTGAGGATTATCTGTAAAGCAAAAATACAAAATAATTTTGAAAAACTATCCTGGAGATAGAATAACAAGATCAGGAAAAGAGACAAGCACAGGTAGGTTTAACATAATATTGTTGAAACTTAACCTTCTAAAAAGGGTCTACAAAACTTGGTCTGCCCCTCCTTGTAAAAGAAGTAAAAGGTATTATCAAGAATATAAAATAAAACAGAAACTCTTACAACTTAGTAGGCAAAATTTCTAAAAGATAACCTTAAATTCCATCCACGTTGCTGCAAATTTCATGATTTTGTTCTTTTTTTTTGAGTTCGAGTCTCACTCTGTCACCGAGACTGGAGTGCAGTGGCCGCTCCTGGCCACCACAGCCTCCATCTGCTGGGTTCAGCGATCCTTCTGCCTCAGCGTTCCAAGTAGCTGGAACTACAGGCATGCACTCCCATGCCCGGCAAATTTTTTTTTTAAATTTATTGTAGAGATGAGGTCTCGCCAAGTTGCCCAGGCGGGTCTCCAACCCACGGGCTCAGGCAATCCACTCACCTCGGCCTCCCAAAGCGCGGGATTACAGGCTGAGCCACCAAACCCAGCCAATTTTGTTCTTCTTTATGACTGAGTAGTATTCCATTGTATATGTGTACCACATTTTTTCAATCCAGTCCTCTTTTGATGGGCAGCACAGTTGGTTCCATATTCTTGCTATTGTAAATAGTGCTGCGATAAACATACGTGTGCAGGTATCTTTTTTATAGAGTGACCTGAGTTCTTCTGGGTATATCCCCCGTATAATACTGAATGATCTCTCACAGAAACAAAGAGATGAGTATCACATGTTCTCACTCATAAGTGGACCTTGAACAGCTACCATATTACTGTAGGAAAGAGATTGAACGTAGTGGGAAACTGCGAGGTGGGGGATGGGTAGCTGAGATTGACAGTAGTAGATATCCACCTGGGTGGGCACACCTCATCAATAAGGGTACCTGCACAATGAACATTTGTATACCTAACCCTGAATTGTACCCCACAATTTCAAAATAAAAAGTAAAAGAGAAAAAAAAGTACTAATAACGTATCATATATTTCCAAAAAAAAAAGATATCCTTAAAGACTAAGAGTATCAATATCTTTTTTTTCTTTCTGTCTTTACAGAAAAAAATCTTAACTTTTCTATATGCCAAACCAAGCAAGTTGTATTCATTAGAAAACCAGACTTCAATAGGACAGATTACCTGAGAATTTATTTATTTATTTATTTATTTACTTACTTACTTATTTGGAGTCTCACTTTGTTGCCCAGGCTGAAGTGCAGTGGCATGCTCACAGCCACCGCAGACTTGACCTGCTGGGCTCAGGCGATCTTTCTGCCTCAGCCTTCCAAGTAGCTGGAACTGTAAGTGCGCACCACTACACCCAGCTAATTTTTTGATTTATTGTAAAGACGAGGTCTTTCCAAGTTGCCCAGGCTGGTCTTGAACCCCTGGACTCAGGCAGCCCTCTTGCCTAGGCGTCCCGAAGTGCTGGGATTACAGACTTGAGCCACCACGCCCGGCCAAGAATGTTGTTATTTGTAGGGCATTTATAAGGTTATGTCTCCTAATTTTTAGGTGATTGGTTAGGATCCAAAAAAAATTATTTATAAAAGAAAAAAATCTTCTCGTTGCCATATTTTTTTTTTTTCCAGTATACTCAACAGCCTTGCATCCTGTGTGTTTCAAATGAAACTTTTAGTACAAAATATATTCTCCTCCTTGGAATTATTTCTGCTGTATGTTTCTATCTGTAGTCTGAGTTAACACTGGAAAAGTTCATAGAGATCAACTGTTCTTAAACTTTTCAGGATCACAGATCACTTTAAGAATTAGAAGGATTTTATTTGGTTTCTCCCATCCATAGACCCGTTGATTTAGGTTAGTAAATAATTTCTGATAGAGAAACCCAAGACCCAAAGACGAAGAGATTTTTTAAAGATCCAACAGTAGGTCAATGGTAGAAGAAAATAGAATGATCTACTTATGCATTATCCCTAATATTTCAAGTTATAATTAATTAATAAAATAATTTTATTTCCTGTTTGCCTTCCCTCTCCCACATTGAAGATAAAAATACTAATGTCAGTTTTTCAGATAATATACATTATTTCTCCTTCAGAGTATTCCCATCATAATTATGACTTGAGTTTTATACTCATTGACACATTTAGTTTTGACTTTTTAGTGACTGCTTTGTCTTCCATTTTATGGAATGCCCATTTGTCGTTTATTCTGTCTTCAATATAGAAATTTTTGTATTTAAACTATTACATTCAGTGCTAAGGTAAACTTTCTGGTAGTCTGCTCTGAAAGTATATGTGCCAACAATTCTTAGAAATGAAGTGAAAGAATAAACACACAAAAAAAATTTTGTTTGGATTACAAATTGCCTTCTAAATATATTGAACCAATTTATACCTCTCCAACAAAAGCATGCAGCTAATATTTCTCTATAATTTTGCCATTTGTAATCTTTGCAAGTGTAGTAATTAAACATATCTGTTAACTGTGTTTCATTAAGCATTAGTACAATTGAACTCAATATTGTTAAGTTGTGAGTTTGTCCCAATGTGACATATAAATTCAGTGCAATTATGGTTAAAATCTCAGCAAGTTTTTTTGTAGATGCTGATTTTAAAACTTATGAAGAAAGGCAAATGAGCTAGAAGAGCTAGAAATGTTTAAACTCTAAAAAAAAGTACAAAGTTGAGAATTTACACTACCTGATTTAAGACTTATTACTTTAAAGTTACATTTGTCAAGCCATGACGACTAGCCAACGGATAAACACGTAGTTTAATGACACAGAGTAGAGAGCCCAGAAATAGACCCAGACAAATATTGTCAGCTGATTTTTCACAATAGTCAAAAAGGAATTCAACAGAGAATGAATACTCTTTTTAATATATAGTTCTGGAACAATTGAACATCTCTATGCAAAAGAGAAAAAAGAAAGCTTCAACGTGTACCACACATCTTATACAAAAATTAACTCAGAGAATAAAATGTCCAACATAAAACTACAAAGATGTGGTACAATTCAGGGTCAGGTATACAGATGTTCAGTATGCAGGTACCCTTGTTGATGAGGTGTGCCTCTGTTTCCCCAGGCAGACTCGTACTACAGCCAATCCCATTCCCTGCCCCCTCCCGGTACTTGCCCACTACTGCCAATCCTTTTCTTATGGTATTACAATAATTGTTCAAGGTCCACTTATGAGTAAGAACATGTGATACTCAGTTCTTTGTTTCTGTGAAAGATCACTCAGTATTATAGACTCTAAGTCCATCCAAATTGCTGTGAAGTTCATGATTTTGTTCTGCTTTATGACTGTGTAATATTCCATCATGTGTATGTAGCACATTATTTTTATCCAGTCCTCTTTTGAGGGACAACATTGTTGGTTCCATGTTCTTGCTATTGTGAACAATGCTGCAATAAACATACGTGTGTAGGCATCTTTTTTATAGAGTGATTTGAGTTCTCCTGGGTATATTTCCAATAGTGGGATTGCAGAGTCATATGGAAAGCCGATTTTTAGATCTTTTAAGGAATCGCCACACTGTTTGCACTCCCACTAGCAGTGTAGAAGTGTTCCCTTTTCACTGCATCCTCTCCAGCATCTGTTGTTTTTTGAGTTATTGATGATAGCCATCCTTACTGGAGTTAGGTGGTATCTCAGTATAGTTTTAATTTGCATTTCTTTGATGACAAGTGAGGCTGAGCATTTTTTCATGTGTCTGTTGGCTGCTTGTATGTCTTCTTTTGAGAACTATCTATTCATATCTTTTGCCCACTTTGTAATGGGGCTGTTTGTTTTTTTCTTTTCAGCATGTTTTTAGATCCTTGTAGATCCTAGATGTAGGCCTTTGACAGACATACAGTTGGCAAATATTTTTTCCTAGTCTGTAGACTGTCTCCTCACTCTCCTGATGGTTTCTTTGGCTTTGCAGAAGCTTGTCAGTTTGATGAGGTCCCACTTGTCTATTTTATCGCTTATGGCATGGGCACTTGAGGTTTTGACCAGGAACTGGTTGCCAAATTTCTCCTGCTGCTTCTAAGGTTTTTATAGTTTGAAGTTTTACATTTAGGCCTTTGATCCATTTAGAGTTGATTTTTGTATATGGTGATAGGTTGGCATCTTGTTTTAATCTTCTACATATGGTCAGCCAGTTTTCCCAGCACAACACCATACTGAACTGAATAGGTTCTCCTCTCCTCAGTCATTGGTGGTGGAGGCTTTGTTGAAGATGAGTTGGTTGAAAAATTGAGGTTTTGCTTTTGGAATCTCTATCCTGTTCCATTGTTCTATGTGCCTGTTCTTCTACCAATACCAGGCTGTCTTGATTATTGTAGTTTTATAATAGAGTTTAAAAACTGGGAGTGTGTTACCTTCTTTTTTTGCTGAGGATTGTTTTGGCAATTCATGGTTGCTTATGTTTCCATTTGAATTCCTGTATTGTTTCCAGTTCTGAAAAGAATGTTGCTGGTAATTTAATGGGTGTTGAGTTAAATCTGTAGATTGCCTTGGGTAGGATGGACATCTTAACAATGTTAATTCTTACAATCCATGAGCGTGAAACATTTTTCCATTTGTTTGTGTCATCTTTGATTTCTTTGAGCAGTGTTTTGTAGTTTTCTTTGTAAAGCTCTTTCAAGTCTCTGGTTAGGAGAATGCCAAGGTATTTCATTTCTTTTTGTGGCTATTGTGAATGGGATTGTGCTTTTTATTTGAGTTTGTTTGTTTATTGTTGGTGTATAGAAATGTGACTGTCTTTGACACTTTTACTTTATACCCTGAGACTTTGCCAAAGTCCTTTATCAGTGCAAGGAGGTTTTTGATAGATTCTCTTGGGTTTTTGAGGTATAGAATCGGGTTGTCTGCAAAGAGGGATAACTTGACTTCTTCTTTTCCTATTTGGATACCTCTGATCTCCTTCTCTTGTCTGATTGCTCCTAGCTAGGACTTCCAAAACTATGTTGAAAAGAAGAGGTGAGAGTGGGCATCCTTGTCTTGTTCCAGTTTTCAGGGGAAATGATTCTGATTGCTGTGTGTTTAGCAGTATACTGACTGTGGGTTTCTCATAGATGGCTCTTACTATTTTGAAATATGTTCCATCTATGCCTAGATGTTCAAGTGTTTTTATTAAGAAGGGGTGCTGGATTTTGTCAAAAGCTTATCCTCGCCTAATTATATCATCATGTGGTTTTTGTTTTTACACCTGTTGATGTATTTAATTACATCTGTGTCCCATTCAGCATCTGTCTGGGGAGGGGCATCTGTCTCTCCGAGTTTGATGAGATTACCCCTGGGTTCCAAGTTGGGGGCTGGATGTGGCTGGCCGGGTCAATGCAGATCTCTGCCTGATCCCTGGACAGAGAAAATGACTCCGGTTGGCATTTCCTCACCCATAGTGGAAACCCACTCTCAGCTCTCCCCAATCTTCTCTCTCCACCGATGGGATCCAGGGTTCCAGGCTCTTTGCTGTTGCAGGTGATGGTGTGGGCCAGATGCCAGGTGATGAGATTCAGGTGGTTTGGGCAGGCTTTTCTCAGGAGAGTTCTGAAAACAACTGATGTTCCTGCACACTGTGGTCTTCAGTCTCGGGGCGGTGGAAGGTTGCAGTCACCTTTGGAGGACAGCCCCAGGTGCATGAACCAGAGTCGGAGTCTCCCCTCAGAAGGACTTTCATTCACCCACTGGCACATACCTACTTACTGAAAAAGCAGAGACTCACAGTCTGACCTGTCCCCACACCATCTTGCTGGAATTCCCGACTTTATGAAAATTTCAAACTACCACGTTATAAAAGATGCTATTGCAAGGAAAGACAGTCTCTGAATGGGAGAAAACATTTGGAAACCGCATAATCTGAGAAGGGACTTGGATTATCCAGAATATACAAAGAACTCTTAAGAATTTAATAAGCAGAATAATGCTCCCTCCCCAAAAATATTTACATAATAATTCATAATGGAATGATGATGTAGAAGAGGAAGTCAGGGTGATGCAGTCTGAGAAGGACTCAATCTAGTGATGCTGGCTTTGAAGATGAAGAGAAATATGAGCCAAGGATCATGGATGATTTCTAGAAGCTAGAAAAGAGATAGTGGTAGAACCTCCAGAAAGGAGCACAGTTCTACTAATTTGATTTTAGCATAGTAAAACTTGTAACAAACTTCTAACTTACAGTGTTATAGTCAAACCATGAGAAAGGAGAATAATCAGCACACCAGGTTTGAATTTTGAGTCCTTTAACAGCATGCAGTCAAGAGTAGGCTCACGCCAAGAAAGCTCTCGACACTGAGTGGGATCAGCAAGAAGCTTATAAAGGCAAAATCCGCAAGTGGGCTACATAGCAGGGGTGAGGGTACAAGGAACTAAAAACAAAAGGAACAATCTCTTGGATTTCAGTTAACAAGACATACAATTACACGGAACTTGTGGCTAGGGCATTTTCAAATGGTCAGCAAGAAAAGTAAGCATGAACAGCTGTGGGCCTATGGTCATGGGAACATTACAACAATCACATGTACATACTGGGGGGGGGCCATTTTTAGGTCAGGCAGACAGCTGAGATGGAGGATTTTTAACAAAATGGAGTTACTTATGTCAAGCAAGCTATTGCAGTTATTTTACATATTTCATTAGCTATTTCAACAGAACTATTACATAGTAAATTTGCATTGTTTTAGGCCATTGCATTTGTGATAGTTTATTAGAGCAATAATGGGAAACCAATAAAGTAAGAACACAACCCAATTAAACAACATCAAAAAAGACAAAAGATCTGAATAGATACTTCACCAGACCTCTTTGTGTGATAGAAAATAAGAATATGAAAAAATATGTAACATCATTTATCATTAGAGAATAAAGATAAACAATAGGTGAGTGAAACATCCTTTATTGGACTGCTACTCAACAGTAAAATAGAATAAGTTGGTTAGTTGTGCAGCAATGTGTATCAATATTACATGCATTTTGCTAAGTGAGCATAGCCAGAGAAGCTACTTCTACACTTTTTTTTTAGAATTGTTAAAAACAAACAAAAAACTTGACTATACTAAATAGTGGCGAAGAACTGGAGCAACAGGCAATCTCATTCATTGCTGATGCAAATGCAAAATGGTACAACCACTTTAGAAGACAGTTTGGCAGTATCTTGTCTGTCACTCCTAGGTATTATGCAAGTGAATTGAAAACTTCTGTTCACACAGAAACCTATATGGAAATGTTTATTTCAGGTTTAATCATAATTACCGAAAGCTAGGAACAATCAAGATGTCCTTCAGTAGGTGAATGGATAAACAACAGATGAGTGTGCCATCATACAATGAGACACTACAGGACAATAAGGTGGAATAAGCTGGTTATTTGTGTAACAATGTAGATAAATATTATACGCATTTTGCTAAGTGAGCAAAGCCAGAACTAAAAGGCAATGCGTTATATGATTCCATTTTTATAATATGGTGGAAAAGACAAAGCTTATAAGGGCAGAAAACACTTCAGGGGTTTCCAAGGGGTGGGGAAGATAGGAGTGGTTGACTACAAAAGGGAAGTAATGAAGTATTCTGTGTGGTATTCGAATGGTGGGTGAATTCTGTGAATTTGTTAAAATCCATTGGAAAATGAACTTTACTGATATAACTGCATAAATCAACCAAGGTGTAGGGGATCCCTGGATGGAATGAAGACTTTAATAAGTGAATCTGTATTATACATGTTGACATAACCTTAATGAAAGTGGTGCAGGGAAAAGGAGCTAACCTGTGTAACTTTGGAAAATGGTGTTTTGACTGGATGGTGTCAGACTAAAGACAAAAATAACTTTAAGAAGACACTCTACTCTAGTTGGTAACTTTGTTTCTCACAAGCGTACAGGTGAGCAATTCTAAAACTACATGTATTCTAGAGTTTAACAAATAAGTAAACATATTGTAGATATTGAGAGCCAAGTTTCTCACTGACTAAGAAGTGACAAATAAGCAAGGGAGAAATATGGTTCTGAAAAGATATGTGACCTGAGATTCATGCTTATTTCAATATGTATACAGATACATAGATGTAGAACTCACTTCAGATAGATGTGTATGCACAGATTAGTGTACATATATATATGTTTTTCAGCTCTGTGTGCTGACAGTGCCTGGAGGCAATGGCATGCCGGTAGCAGCTAATTCATCCAGCAACCACCAACCCTTGGTCTGCATGCCATTTTTCAAAAAAAAGAACTAGAACTTCTTGGAGAAATGGTCAATTCTAGGTCTGGGATAGGAAAACTCCAAGATAAGCCTGGAGTATCTTACAGGGCCAGAAAGTAAAGAGGTACTATTAACAAATGAAAAGAGTGAAACAGTTTGAGTAACAAAATACATTATTGGATTGTAAGTCAAAAAAATAAAATATCCTTGAATCCATACTGATAAAATATTAATGATTAAATTAATTAATTCATTGGGGAAAAGGGATAAATCTTCCTTATACAAAGATTTTTAAAAGTTGTATATTTATGATCCCCTTCAGGAAGTGAACTTTTTCCTTCTCCCTGAATGTGGACTGGACTTGGGGATTTGCTTCCAAAGAGTAAAATATGAAAAGGGAAAAAGTAGTAATTTATAGTGAGGAAATCAGGCAGATTCCACCTTATTCAGCAGTTCAACATTAAAATATGCAATGATAATTCATGTGGTAGCACATCTGTGGAATTCTTCCCATAACCGTAATCCCAATCTAATCATGAGAAAACATCAAAGAAACCCAAATTGAAAGAAATTCTACAAAATACTTTTCTAGTACTCTTCAGAAGTGTCAAGGACGTGAAAAACAAGAAAAGTCCAAAAAGATATCACAAATTGGAGAGACCAAGAAACATGACAGCTAAATGCAAGTGGAATTCTAGATTGGCCCCGAGAACAGCAAAAGGACATTAGTGGATAAACTGGTGAAATCCAAATAAAGTCTGTAGTGTAGTTAATAGTATTATTGCACCAGCGTCAATGATTTAATTTTGGTAAATGTACCTTAATTGTATAAGATGCTAACATTATGAGAAGTGGGATGAAGGATATCTGGAAACTCTATACTGTATCTTTGCACCTTTCCTATAAATTTAATATTATTCTTATATAAAATGTTTAATAAAGATACAATCTATCAAAATATATATTTATGCATGTGAGTGAGCGTCTCTTTGATCATTGGTCATTCTTTTATGAATTGCCTGTTAATCTTTGTCCCTTTTTTGGTTAGGTGCACTTTTACATGTTACTTCTATCTGTGGCTTTACCGCTTCATAGATTTGTTTTGGGCGCTTTATAAATTGTATCAATAACTGAAAAAGTTTGTTTGTATTCATTTACACACTGTTTTTGAGACTTTGTGTTCTAAAAGGAATGGTGATTTTAGGGGTTTTTTTGTTGTGGTCGTCACCTCTGCTCTCAATGCTGAGAGCTTTTTCATACACTGTCTCCCTTATTCCTTGTTAAGTATATATGATGTTTATCTACTTTGCAGATTAAGAAAACTGAGGCTTGGCAGTTAATAACTTCCTAAAAATCAAATTTTGCAGGGACTGGATTTAAATGCAGTTCTTGCTTTAGTCACCTTTATAGTATAATAAATTGCCTTTCTGCAATACAGTAGAAAAGCACCACAGACATTATTTTTGACTGCTAAAAAAATCAAATGTCATACATTTACAAAATGTAAAATCAAAATCATGTATTATTTTCTACTTGTAAATATCCCTACTTAATTAAAGAAAGCATATATTAGGAAAAATTACAAATTAGATTGGTCAAGTGAACAAATTTTACAAATGATCAGAAAATCCACTGTACTTTTCACTTTTTGTTAGAAAGCATATAGGAATAAAATAATATACCAGTGGGTTTTGAGTAATTTGAAATTAATAACATGATTATTGGTTGTAGTTTGTTGAATTGCAATATAGAGAAGGAAAGTATAATGCCTCTATGTTTTACTTTTATTCTGAGGCTGTGATTGTACTTATTGGTTTAAATAAAGCCACTCTTGAATTTAAGACATTTACTTTTACTGTTGTAAATTTACTTTTTAGTCCAAGAGAGGAGCTTCATAGGAATATGCTCTTATAATATACAATATAATCAACTAAATATGGATCACATTTTAAAAAGTTAAATAAACATCAAAGTATATGGTATAGGGATTACTAGTTTGATAGTATTTTATTGTTTTCTATCTGTAAAAATACCTAAGAAAGGTATGTCAACTACCTTTCCTAGGATTTTAGCACCTTTTTCCTTCCATTAATTATTAAAGACAGACTTAAGTAATAGCTTAAGAATTTAGGTCATCTGATGTTCTCTTGGACACCAAAGAAAATTGCAAAAAGAGAGTTTGTGTGTGTTGAGGATAGATGTGTTTTATAACCTTGATTGTCAAAATAAGATTAAACCTGAAAATTTGTTACATTTCTCTGTGAAGGGATTCTTTGAATTAAGAGATGGTGCAAACATCAGATGACGTATTACATTATATTTTATATTCTCTTATGATATGGCCAGGTAGATGTGGCCAGAAAAGGGGACACAGGGGGAAAAAAAGGTTGTTATACTCACGGTTCTTAGAGTCACACTACATGCTGAGAAGGAAATCACATTCAAGGAAACACTAAGGGAGCAGACTCCACCAAGCAGGTAGGGAGCAGGGAGAGAGAGCAAGTACTCCTGGACATGTGCCTTTATTAGGGATCAGGGTATAGTACACACGGAAAGGTGCAAGATTTTATTGGTGGTTTAAAAGTTGTTAGGTCATGGTCAGAGGAAGGTAGAAAGGGAAACTTATGGCAGGAGCCTTATCACATTGGTGCATCTGATTGCCTAGGTAGGGTACTCACATCCTATTTTGGGGGCTATAGAAGCATCAGGAAAACAGAAAACTTTAAAATTTGCAATATACATTGTAATTATTTGTTCATAACTAACTCCTCTTCCAAACTGAGCTCCATTATAGACTGTGTTTTGTTTCTAGTAAATCTGTTTTGGCAGCACCTAATATTGGGCCTTAGGTTAAATGTTAACTACTTTTTAGAAGGGAGAAGGAAAGAAATAGGATGGTCACTTGTGAGGAAACTAAAGTCATTCACAGAGATGTTTGTTTTTATAGTAGATGATAGAAGAAATTGAGAGGGTAAAGGGAGAGGTGGAAAATATCATAGAACCTTGATCATCTCAGTCAAGTAAGAGGCAGTCCTCCACTGAAAATAAGGACACCTGGAGTGAGGGTATTGAGGACAGGAGAGAAGGTTTAGAACAGCAATTCTAGGAAATTCAGCAACAAAGTAAACTAAGAATTAAAAAAAAAAAGACAAGTAGTAGTGAGGAGCCATCTGAGTTTAGAGTGCACTAATGAAAACACTCAAGCTCATTTTAGAATTCAGTGAGTATTGTAAGAATAATAATAAAATAATGATTGTTGCTGTACCTCAGGAGAAGCTGTGGCTTTGACTGCCAAATATGCCATCAAAGGGTTTTTGTTGTTGTTGTTGTTTTTGGTATTTTAACACACTGCTGTCCTTTGTCCTTGAAGGTAGTCCTACTAGTGTTGATATCTCTGAAGATGTGGCTGATGAGATCATATCTAAGCAGCATTACTGATTTAGTCCATAAATCGCATCTGTGGATTATTTTCTACTTCATGGCTTGGAGCATTTAGTGGGATTTAGGGTTACTTACACAGTGCTAACCCTCCAAGAGCTGATGGTCTAGCAAGAAAGAGACAAATGGATAAATAGTTGCAATATTATCTAAGAAGTGCTTTCAGGTGGTATTTTATTTTTAAAGCATATGGTACCTTACCCAAAGTATTGAATCGCTAGTGCTGGAATACCAAAGAATTAATGAGTACTCCTAGATACCTTGGAGGAGGCAGTGAAGGCTTTAAGAAATGATGCGTAATTTACATCTTCAAGGCCCAGTTGAAGGAGGGGAAGAATTCTTTACTAGTATTTTCAATCTTTTAAAATCCATGACCCTCCTTTAACATGAAAATTTTATTTGTCTTCCACATTATTTGAAAATCCCTTTTTTTTTCAACTCTAATTAAATATGGCCAAAAGTAAATCAGAACAATGAAGGACCAGGTCCTGCTTCATTTTCAAACTATAAATTTCCTTCCCCTCTCTCTACTCTTCTGTCTCCCTTCACTGCTTTAGATGGAGGTAATGATTCATCTGTAGTTACTTGATAAGCAGATATGGACCATCTAGGTGCATGCCACTATTACATGATCATGAGGTTTTTCTCAGAAGGCAAAAGTTTAATAATGCATTTGTGGAGGCTAGTTGTATAAATATCTTCTTGCACAAATTTTTTGTTAAGCTCAAAGTGAGTTTTCAGTAGACTATGGCATCAGTTTGCCCAGTCTGATTTAGATTTTCCTAATTTATGCACCCTCTTAGTACCCTGTGCTATGGATTTTGATGCAGGTTGAGTATCTCTAATTCAAAAATCCAAAATTCAAAATGCTCCAAAATTTGAAACTTTTTGAGTGCTGACATGACACTCAAAGGAAATTTTCACTGGCACCTTTTGGGTTTTCAGATTAGGGATGCTCAACTGGTAAGTATAATGCAGCTATTCCAAAATCTGAAAACATCTGAAACACTTCTGGTCCCAAGCACTTCAGATAAGGAATTTTCAGCCTGCAATTGCCTTTTTTAATCCACCTGTGTAAACTGATAGAGAGCAGAGATTATGTTTGTGTACCCCTTTATCCTTACTCCCAGAATAGTGTCAGGTACCAAGTAGGTAATGAATATATATTTTGTGGAATGAGTAAAGATTATTAAAAGTTATGTTGGCATTAGACAGAATCATACAATAGGACAAGCTTATCTAGCACTCTAGTTTCCTCTCTGATACTTTCCTCCCACTTTTAATTTTTCTCTCCTTATAGAGATCCTGTGTCTACATACTGCCATGAACTCCCTGGTATTAAGGTAATGGTGAAGGAATAGGGGTCTGATAAACATTCTAGCATAGTGATTGCTTCTATAATTTAAATATATTATTTTTCTGCTTTTCCTATAACTGAAAAGTATGTTACAGAAAATATAACATAGTCACATGGTACAAAATACAAATGACAGAGAGAAATGTGTGTTGACAAGCAATTTCCCTTGTCCCTCTGCCTGTTAATCATCAAATTCTAACCCCAAGAAACCATAGTTTAGTTTTGTTTGTTTTTTATTTAACGGAGCTGTACTGTACATGTTCATGTTGTCTCTAACTTAGCTTGTGGTGTCTTCTCTTTTAAGGGAGTTTTACACTTATATTTAATCAACAACTTGACTTTTCTTGTAGAGTTTTGCCGTCTAAATTTTGCTGATTGTATCTCATGGTATAGTTAAGTATGTTCCTCCAGCCCTACATTTTCTGTATCTTTGAGATAAGATCTAGAGACTTCAAGCATGCCTTTTTGTTTGTTTTTCTCTTTTTTAAATTTTTGAAATGGAGTCATGATCATGGCTCACCACAGCTTTGATCTCCCGGGTTCAGGCATTCCTTCTGCCTCAGCCTCCCAAGTAGATGGGACTGTAGGCGCATGCCACCACACACAGGTAATTTTGCCTTTTGATTTATTTTCTGTCAAGACTGCTTTATTAGTTGGTTGTACAGTATACTTTTTTGTGAACCACATAATGTCTATTTCCATTGCTAATGTTAGAAGCCATCATTGATCATAGCCTAGATTCATTATTTCACAAAGGAATGCAAACATGGTAATATTCTAACTCTCATTTCTCCTTTCTTCATTTATTTGTTGGCTCTGTCGATAAAGAGAAAACATCCCTCTACTCAATTACTTGCTTACTCCAAGGTACAATTTGGTATAGTCAAATCAGATGTAACTGGTAGATTCTTTTCCCTGGTATCCTTCAAGTGAGCTTTTATTTAATATGATTATGAACACATGGATTTAAACATATTTAAAATTAATATTGATGCTCAATTGTCCTCTCTTTGTCACTTGGAAGCCTTTTCAAGTTAAATTCAGCTTCAAGTTCAGCTTCTCCTGAATTCATTTGGCCCAGACCTAGTCATCTTTGATATCGTTCTTGGTGTCTGGTGTAATAAGATAGTCCAGGTTTATCTGATATATTTTCTGCCACAGATCTGAAATCAATCATTTATTTTTCCTTTGAAGGAAAACAAATACCTTTATAGACCACAATTTGGGCTCTAAGACTTTTCATTGTTGCTGAGGTGGTCCTTATTTCTAGGCCTATTCAATGGACAGAGCTAGGATACATGCATTTATTTTGAAAGTAAAATCAACATAAGACCATAGTGATACTTTCGGTAGAAATTCAGCACTTTTGGGTACTGACTGAAGTTCAGATATCTTTCATGATTGCTTCTTTCTCCAGAAATCCCAGTTTTGTTACACCTACATCATTACTTATCACTTTATCATAAAATATACATCATGTAATCTTATAATCCTAGAATACCTTTTATCACCAACAGTGTAATTACAGAAAGCAGTTTACAGTTTTAAAAGCTATTCTTATCCTTAGACCCACTAGAGTCAAATTATTGTTAAACTTTTTAAAAAATTTATTTATTTATTATAAAGATGTGGGGTACAATTCAGGGTTATGGATATAAACACTGATCATGCAGGTAACCTTGTTGATGAGGTATGCCCCTCCCTCCCCTAGCAGTTTCCCTCAACTACCAGTCCCAACCCATCCTCCCCTGACAGTTTTCCACTACTGCAAATCACTTTCTTATAGCATTATAATTGTTCAAGGTCACCTTATGAGTGAGAACATATGGAACTCAGTTCTTTTTTTCTGTGATAAATCACTGAGTATGATAAACTCCAAGTCCATCCAATTTGCTGCAAAGTCCATATATTTGTCCTTCTTTATGGCTGCATAATATTCCATTGTGTATATAAATACCACATTTTTTTTATCCAGTCCAGCTTCGATGGGCAACATGGTTGGTTCCATATTTTTGCTGTTGTGAATAGAGCTGCAACAAACATACGTGTGCAGGTATCTTTTTTGTAGAATAATTTGAGTTCCTCCAGGTGTATTCCCAATAGGGTAATTGCTGGGTCATATGGAAGGTCAATTTCTAGTTCTTTCAGAAATCTCCAGACTGTTTCCAGAGAAGTTGTACAAGTTTGCATTCCCACCAGCAGTTGTAGAAGCATTCCTTTTTTTCCACATCCTTGCCAGCATCTGTTGTTGTTTGTTTTATTAATGATGGCCGTTCTTACAGGGGTTAGGTGGTATCTCAGTGTGGTTTTGATTTGCATTTCTCTGATGATGAGTGAGACTGAGCACTTTTTCATGTGTCTGTTGGCTGCCTGTTTATCTTCTTTTGAGAAGTGTCTATTCATGTCTTTTGCCCACTTTTTAAAGGGGCTGTTTGTTTTTTTCCCTTCGGTGCATTTGAGTTCCTGGTAGATCCTAGATGTTAGGCCTTTGTCAGATATACAGTTGACAAATATTTTTTTCCATTCTGTGGTGTGTCTCCCTACTCTCTTGATGTTTTCTTTTGTTTTACAGAAACTTGTTAATTTGATGAGGTCCCACTTGTCTATCTTATTTCTTAAGGTATTGGCCTTTAGGTTTCTGGATAGGAATTTGTTGCCAGTTCCAATTTCCATAAGGGTGTCTCCTGTGTTTTCTGAGGTTCTTATAGTGTGAGGTTTTACGTTTAGATCTTTGATCCATGTAGAGTTAATTTTTGTGTATGGTGATAGGTAGGGGTCCTGTTTCAGCCTTCTGCATGTGGTCAACCAGTTTTCCCAGCACTATTTACCGAATAGGTTTTCCTCTCCCCAGTAGTTGTTAGAGACTTTGTGAAAGATGAGTTGGTTGAGGAATTGAGGCTTTGCTTCTGGAATCCCTATCCTGTTCCATTGGTCTATGTGCCTATTTTTATACCAATACCAAGCTGTTTTGATTACTGTAGCTTTATATGAAGTTTGAAGTCTGGGAGTGTGATACCTCCTGCTTTGTTTCTCTTGCTAAGGATTGTTTTGGCTGTTCGTGGTCATTTATGTTTCCATATGAATTTCTGTATTGTCATTTCCAGATCTGAAAAGAATGATGTTAGTAACTTAATGGGTATTGCATTGAATCTGAATTGCCTTTGGTAGGATGGACATCTTAACAATGTTGATTCTTCCTATCCATGAGCATGGTATATCTTTCCATTCGTTTGTGTCTTCTTGGATTTCTTTGAGCAGTGTTTTGTAATTCTCATTGTAAAAGTCTTTCACTTCTCTGGTTAGGAAGATGCCGAGATATTTCTTTCTTTCTTTTTTTTTTTTTGTGGTGGCTATTGTGAGTGGGATTGTGCTTTTTATTTGGGTCTCTGCCTGCTTGTTGTTTTATTGTTGAACTTTTAAACTGTTAAGATATTTTGTCATTTAAAAGTACTGCTGCGGTAAATATAGTGGTGTGTGCATCTTTTTGTCTTTTGAAACAGTTTAATTATTTTAATTGCTTTGTTGAGATGTAATCTGCATACCATACAACCCACCCATCTAAAGTATTTAATTCAATGGCTTTTAGTGTATTCACAGAGTTGTGTACCTATCACCACAATTAATTTTATAACAGTTTTCATCACCCCCAAAAAGAAAAACCACTCCTCTTAGCCATTGCCTCCAAACCTCCATTTCTCTAGCCCTGAGCAACTGATCATCTACTTTCTGTCTCTAAATTTGCCTATTCTGTATATTTCATATACATGTAATCTATAGTATAATGGGGGTTTTGTAACTTATTTGGTTTATCACTTTTTGAAGTTTCATTCATGTTATAGCGTGCGCCAATACTTTATTTCCTTTTATTGTTGAATAATAATCCTTTGTGTGGATGATGGAATATTATGCAGCCATAAAGAAGAACAAAATTATTGACTTTGCAACAATTAGGTTGGATTTGGAGTCTATCATACTCAGTGATCTATCACAGAATCAAAGACCTGAGTGCCACATGTTCTCATTAGTGGACCCTGAAAACCTATCATAATACTACAAAAAAGGGATTGGCAGTAGTGGAACACTGCTGGGAGCATGGAGGGGGCACATAACATCAATAAGGGCACCTGATCCTAATCCAGGCAAAGTGAGGTCCATTGGGAGGCCCTAAACTTCACCTGTATCTAAACCATTTATGTATGCAATCCTGACTTATACCCCACAACTTTAAAATAAAGCAAAACTTTAAAAAAATTTTGTGTGTGGATATACCATATTTTATTTATTCAAAAATCAATTGATAGACATTAGGGTTGTTTCTGTTTTCGGAATGTTAGAGATAATGTTGCTATGAACATTCATGTACAAGTTTTTTTGTGTGGATATATGTTTTCTTTTCTTGAGCACATACTTAGGAGTGGAATTGCTGGATCATATGGTAACTATGTTTAACATTTTGAAGAACTACCAGACTGTTCTCCAAAGAGGCTGTACCATTTTGCACTCCTATCAACAGTGTATGAAGGTTCTTATTTCTCCAAATCTTTGCTGATACTTGTTGTTCTCTATCTTTTTTATTACATCCATCCTAGTGGGTGTGCAAAGGTGTCTCATTATGGTTTTGATTTGTGTTTACCTGATATTGAGCATTTTTTCATGTGCTCATAGTCCATTTTTATATCTTTATTGGAGAAATATGTCTTCAAATCCGTTGCCCATTTTTAAATTTGGTTGCGTTTTTATTATTGACTTGAAAGAGATCTTTAAATATTCTAGATACATATCTAAAGTTTTACACTTCTTTTGTTAAATTTGTTTCTAAGTATTTGTTCTTGTTGATGCTGTTGAAAATGAAATTGTTTTCTTAATACCAGTTTTGGTTTACTCATTGCTATAAAAACAATCGATTTCTATATATCAGTCTTGTATCCTGCAACTCTGCTGTATTCATTTATTCTAATAAATGAGTTCAGCAGAAGTTTTTACTAGATTTCTTGAGATTTTCTATGTATAAGATTATGTCATCTGCATGAAACAGTTTTAACCTTTAGTTTCATACTACCTATCAGTAACAACCAACAATAGCTTAATTCCCTAAGTCCCTCTCCTTTGTGTTGTTTTTTTCTAGTTCTTTTTTCTGCTTAAGGTACTCTCTGCCTTCTTTCTTTGCAACTCCTTTTCAGTCTTTCCCCTTTCTGCATGTTGAACTTCTCTGTGCAGTCTGAATCTACCTCTGCTTTACTCCTTTGGTTCTTCCTGCTGGAATCTCTATCCTTGGGGCTTTTCCATTCTTCTGCCTCTTCCTCTTCCCTGCACTTTCTTTACCTCTTGTGTCTGTCTTTAATAAATATTGTCTGCTTGATGGATGTGGACATTCAAGAGAGGGGACTGTAGTCTTTTTTGAGTTCCAGGCTGTTTTTTTTTCCTTGCAGAAGTGGATGCAACAGCCATTTAACTTTATTTGAGAAATGAGTTACTTAAATATAATCAGATTTTAATTATTCAGTTTGATGAGTTTTTATAAGTGCATACATCAATGTAACCACTATCCCACCCCCAAATTTCTGCATTTCTTTTTCTAGTCATGTCACTCTTTCCCCAGCCCACAAGGTAAACACTTTATAATTTTTATGGATTAATGTTCCTTGTGCTTAGGGTTTATATTAACAGAAACACACAATATGTACTCTTTTATATCTGGCTTATTTTTATCCAACATAATGTTTTGAGATTCATGTTGACATGCATACGGTACTTCGTTTTTCCTTTTAATTACTGAATAGTATTTATTGTATAAGCATACCACAGTTTGTTTATTGCTTTTCCTGTTGGTCTACATTTGGATTATTTCCACCAGTTTTGTTTTTTTAAAGTAATAGTAATATTTTTTAAATTGTTTTTTGAAAGTTGAAGGAAAAAAATGAAAAGTAAAAGCTCAACTTTTCTCTCAGGAGTAACCTCAACATATAAGAAACTCTAGTTTCTTATATTCTTTCAGACAGTCCCATGTATATTCAGATATTTGTGTATCTGTAAACATATTTTTATACAAATTGAATCACCTATACCTTACTTTTTCTACATATCCCTCATATATCATTCCATATTAGTACCTGTAGATTACCTCATTGCTGTTTTTACTTGCCAAATAGTATGTATCTACTACATTTATATTCCATTATATACATGTACAATGACTTTTTTAACCAGTTGTCTTTAATACATGGATACTCAAGTTCTTTCCTTTTTTTATAAATATTTCTGTAGGAAACATTCTTATATTCATATATTTGTGCTGTTTGCTCTGCACATGAATACTATGACTTTAATATAAGAATAATTGGTAGATTAAAAAATATGTACATTTAAAATTTTAATAGGAATTGCTGAATTGCTCTCTAAAAGTGTTGTATTAGGTCAAGTCAACATTGACCTTTTATTCCAACTATAATATTTAAGCTTGTTTTCTCATATATGATTACAGAAACTTTCATCTGTTTATGGTTTGTTTATTTCACAGTTGTTAAAGATGACCAGCAGTGTCTGAGAGTTTTTATTCTACACAAACTGACACGTATTAGGTCATTTTTATCTTTGCCAGTTTAAAAAATGTTTTGATTGCATTTCTGTACTTATGAATAAGATTTTTTCCTATCCTTATTTTCTATTTGGTTTTCTTTATCTTAAGTTACCTAGTCATATTCTTTATTTTTACTTGATTTTTATCTTTTTATATTCATTTATAAGACCTATTTGCATAATAGGAGGATTAACTTTTTGCCATATGTTACAGCTTTCCCCAGTTTATTGTTTGTGTATTTTCTTTGTCTATGGTTTTTTTTTTTTTTTTTTTTTTTTTTTT
>NW_007247431.1:26217-33743 GCF_000164805.1 Carlito syrichta
CCCATTTTATAATGGGGTTGTTTGTTTCTTCTTTTCAGTACGCTTCAGTTCCTGTAGAGCAGGATGTTAAGCCTTTGTCAGACCTAGAGTTGGCAAATACTTTTTCCCAGTCTGTAGGCTGTCTCCCTGCTCTCTTGATGGTTTCTTTGGCTTTGCAGAAGCTTGTCAGTTTAATAAGGTCCCATTTGTCTATCTTCTCTCTTAAGTCCTGTGGGTTTCGGGTTTTGTACAGAAATTGGATGCCAGTTCCGATTTCCATGAGAGTATTTCCTTCCTTTTCTAAGGTTCTTATGGTTTGAGGTTTTACATTTAGGTCTCTGATCCATTTGGAGTTAACCTTTGTGCATGGGGATAGATAGGGGTCCTGTTTCAATCTTGTGCATGTGGTCAGCCAATTTTCCCAGCACCATTTACTGAATAGGTTCTCCTCTCCCCATTGGTAGGTGGTGGGGGCTTTGTCGAAGATGAGTTGGTTGAGAAATTGAGGTGGTATCACAATACCAGATTTCAAACTTTACTATAAAGCTACAATCATCAAAACAGCTTGGTATTGGTACAGGAACAGGCATATAGATCAATGGAACAGAATTGAGATTCCAGATGGTTTTTTTTTTAAGAAAATGTCCTATTTCCGTAATGATGCTTACAGTTTAAAAATAAAGTGTTGTTTCAGTCAAAAGAGTGAGATTTAAGGCACACTAACAGTTGAATGAGAAAACTACTTTGGTTGGCTGAGGAAATACCAAGAAGTCTTCTGAAATCTTCATCCCTCTAAGATGAACCCTTCCTTTAAAGATCTGTCCTTGCGCATAGGGTGTATTTGATGTACCTTGGACCAAGTTTGGTCCAGGTCGATGAGGTTTAAACTCTGAGACCTCTTGAAACTATAGGCATACCTCATTTTATTGTGCTTCCCTTTATAGTACTTCACAGATACTGTGGGGTTTTGTTTCTTTTTTGTTCATTTTTACAAATGGAATGTTTCTGGCAACCTTGCATTGAGCAAGTCTATTGGTGCCATTGAACAACATGTGCTCATTTTGTGTCTCTTTGTCACACTTTGATAATTCTTGTTATAGTTCAAACTTTTTCATTGTTGTGTCTGTTAATCTTTGATGTTACTGATCTGTGATCAGTAATCTTTGATGTTACTATTGTAATTGTTTTGGAGCATCATGAACTGTGCCCTTATAGGACAGTGAACTTAATTGATAAATGTGCTCCATGGACCCCAGTCATTCCCAATATCTTTTGCTCTCCTTGAGGCTCTCTATTCTCTGAGATACAATATTATTGAAATTAGGCCAATTACTAAACCTCTAATGGCCTCTGAGTGTTCAAGTGAAAGGAAAAGTTGCACATATCTCATTTTAAATCAATAGCTAATAATGATTAAGCCTAGTGGGGAAGGCATCTTGAAAGCTGAGATAGGTCAAAAACTCGGCCTGTTGTGCCAGTCAACCTAGTTGTGTATGCAAAAGAAAAGTTCTTGAAGGAAATTAAAAGTATTACTTCAAGCCGTGCTCGGTGGCTCAGCCTGTAATCCCGCGCCTTTGGGAGGCTGAGGTGAGTGGATTGCCTGAGCCCATGGGTTCGAGACCCGCCTGGGCAGGCGAGACCTCATCTCTACAATAAATCAAAAAATCAGCCGGGCGTGGTAGCGTGCGCCTGTAATTCTGGCTACTTGGAAGGCTGAGGCGGAAGGATCGCCGGAGCCCGCGGGTCGAGGCTGCGGTGGCCGGGAGTAGCCACTGCACTCCAGTCTGGGCGACAGAGTGAGAATCCAACTCAAAAAAAAAAAAAAAAAAAGTATTACTTCAGTAAACACATGAATGATAAGAAAGCAAAACAATCCTATTGCTGTTATGAAGAAAGTTTTAGTGGTCTGTATACATCACGTTCCATCAAGCCAAAGCTTAATCCAGAACAAGGTCCTAATTCTCAATTCTGTGACGACAGAGAGGTAAGGACATTGCTGAGGAATAGTTGAAAGATTGGTTCATGAGGTTTAAGGAAGAAACTGTCCCTATAACATAAAACTGCAAGGTGAAAACAGCTGCTGATGGAGAAGCTGCAGCAAGTTCTCCAGAAGATCTAGCTAAGATCGTTGATGAAGGTGGCTACACAAAACAACAAATTTTCAGTGTATGGGAAACAGCCTTCTATTGGAAGAAGATGCCATCTAGGGCTTTCATAGCAAGAGAGAGAAATCAATGCCTGACTTCAAAGCTTCAAAAAACAGGTTCACTCTCTAATTAGGGGCTAACACAACTGGTGACCTGAAGTTTAAGCCAGTGCTCATTTATCATACCAAACCGGGGTCCCTTATTATGCCAGATCTACTCTGCTTGTGCTCTGGAAGTGGAACAACAAAGCCTGGTTGACAGCACATCTCTTTACAGCATGGTTTACTGGATATTTTAAGCCCACTGTTGAGACATATTGCTCATTAAAAAAAAGATTTCTTTCAAAAGATCACTGCTCATTGACAATGCACCTAGTCACCCAAGAGCTCTGATGGAGATGTACAAAAGAGAATCATGTGATTTTCATGCCTGCTGACACAACATCCATTCTGCAGCCCATGGATCAAGGACTAATTTCAACTTTCAAGTCTTATTATTTAAGAAATACATTTTATAAGGCTATAGCTGCCATAGATAGTGATTCCTCTGGTGGATCTGGGCAAAGTAAACTGAAAGAAAACCTTTTGGAAAGGATTCGCCATTCTAAATGCCATTAAGAACACTTATCATTCATGGGAGGAGGTCAAAATATCAACATAAACAGCAGTTTGGAAGAGGGTGATTCCAACTCTCATGGATGACTTTGAGGGGTTCAGGACCAGTGGAGGAAGTCATTGCAGATGTGGTGGAAATAGCAAGAAGCTTATTATTAGAAGTGGAGCCTGAAGATGCGACTGAGTTGTTGCAATCTCATGAGTAAACTTGAATGAATAATGAGTTGCTTTTTATGGATAAGCAAAGAATATAGTTTCTTGGAATGGAATCATCTTTTGGTGAAGATGCTGTGAACACTGTTGAAATGACAACAGAAGATTTAGAATATTGTATAAATTTAGTTGATAAAGCAGCAGCAGGGTTTGAGAGGATTTACTGTAGTTTTTAAAGCAATTCTACTGTGGGTCAAATGCTGTGAAACCTACATCAAATGCTATAGAGAAATATTTTGTGAAAGAAAGTCAATCAATGCAGAAAACTTCTTGTCTTATATTAGGAAATTACCGCAACCACTACCCTGAACAGTCAGCAGGCATCAACATTGAGGCCAGACCCTCCACCAGCAAAGGTATTACAACTTGCTGAAGGCTCAGATGATTGTTAGCATTTAAAAAAAAATTAAAGTATGTACATTTTGTAGACAAAATGCCACTGCACACTTAACAAACTAGAAGGTTGTGTCGACATAACTTGTATGTGCACTGGGAAACCAAAATATTTGTGTGACTTTATTGGAAAATTCACTTTATTGTCTAAACTCTCATTTTGAATTTGTAGCTGGGAAAACATAAGTCTTGAACTGATAAGGGGTACAATATTCTGAGAGCCAGCTTGAGAGTGAATGAAAAGGATGAAAAGAAACTGAGAGGTAGAGAGAGACCAGATCCTGATAACATTTTTTTAGTCTGTGGATCTATTTATGCCTACAAGAAGTGATTATTTCAGATATTGAACCAATATTCTCTACACCCACTATACTGAACTTGTAGAACCAAATGACTGCTAATGAGTTGAAGTGATACTGGTGATATATTCTCTCTTACACACTCACTCACAGACACACAGATAACACACGTGAGGTCTTATGTCCAGCCTTCAGTGAAGATGCCAGGACAGAAGGGGAAGTGTCTGACCTGTTGCCAGACCTTTTTTGTTTTCTTTTTCCCACATCTACAATGTACCTGTATTCTGTAAGTCCCTGCAACCCTATTTTGTGAACTGTTTACATGTCTGACTTCTTGTTTGGATTTTACTTGGTGATTTGATATGAATTTTTAATGTAAAAGCACTTAGCATTAGGAGTTTGACATTTTGTCTGACCTTAATCACCAGGAGGATCATGAGAGGTTTATTCAGTGGGAAGAGAACTGTTACAGCTCTGACAGAAATGATGGGAAATAAGTAAACAGCCTTTTAAATCTTCACCAGAAATCAATAGGGTTTAAAGATGATGGACGTTGGTGTTTTTTGCTGCTTAAGGACTTCAACCTTTTACGGGAAAATATCTGCTCTACATGTCAGCAGTTTTTTTCATGCACACAATGAATCGCTGCTGCAAATAGAACATTCTGCATAGAACACTCTTCATCATTATTATAGGAAAGAAACTGTATATGACTGGCTATGATAATATAGAGCCTTTTGGGGCACTTTTGTATGAAAAAAGAAGGCCATATCTACAATTTTGTTTTTGTTTTAAGTGTAATCTATATGCCAAACTTTTTTTCCAACAAAATAACAATTTTTCTATATTGAACACCTTCATTGACTGTGTGATGTGTTAAGCTAGATTATACGATTTCATTTTATAGATGATGAACTTGAGGCCCAGTAGCTCTAAATTCATCTAATTAGTGATAGAACTGATATTTAAAACCTCTGTTCATCTCAGTTTGAAGCTTTTGCTTTTACCACTCTCCAAACTATGTCTCCGAGGACGGGCACTCAGTAGGTGTTCTCACCTTTGATTCTATTTATTCAGTAGTGGTGTCTCTTATTTTCTTTCTTTCTCCATTTCCCCCTAGTCAGGAAAACTAACTTAAGTGACAGATCCCCACATTATTTAATAAGAGGATAAGAGCTACATCATGGTCTTTGAATAAAAGGATATGGGTGAGAACTGCTTCCCAATATACTCCTCAGATTTGTTTTTAATGAATGATTTATGAGTTATTAGATTGATTTAGTATTTAGCTATATATTCACAATCAGCTACAATCTAATTCAGGTGTTCAAATGTCAGTCAAACATGCCATGCAGTGTCCTTTGCTTCAAGGTATAGAATTATGGATTTCATTGTATAAAGAAATCTTTCTAAATACTTAAAACTTGGTAACCTTGCCATTACAAAACAATTATCTTTCCAGCTAATACATACATATTAACTAATTAAATACTACATACATATCACTATACAACTGTTACCTTTGGACAAAATAAGATATTTTATGATTTTGAAACATTCTTTATAAATCAAACTAAGATTATCAACCAAGTTTTGATATAGAAAATATGGAACATATGCTGGTAAATAAGTTTTCACATAATGCCTCCTGATTTATGTTATTTCATGTTTACATTTATAATATAACTTTTATAATACATGCATTGTAATTTGTTCAATACATTGACTGCTAATACTATCAGATAATGGTACATTTCCTGCTCTTTTATGAGTCAGTTGTGGAACAGCCATATAACTTTTATCATATTTTTTATTTCCTTATTTAAAACTGAAATAAACTAAATGACCTGAGAATCCTTTTAACTCTAAAATTCTGTAAGTCTCTAGGTTTAGAATTTGGGTTTGAAGGCATTTTTTTCTATCATATACTTTTAACTCATAAAACAATCTTTAAAAGAATTTTTGTTTTTGTATTTCTAAATGTTCCTTCCCCTGTTCCTAAAAGCAGGATCATTTTCTATTATGCAGTGACTTTTTTTGAACCGGTACTAACTACACTGCTCACCTGACTTGTGCTCACCTCAAGTAGAGTAACTTACCTTTGTTTCTCATGGGGGGAGAGGAATATATATATATATAAAACATTGTTACTCCAGGCATTCTAAAGACGCCAGTCATGGAATAATTGATCAGACATTTTCTTGTGTCCTCTGGGAGCCTGAAGTTTTCAGGTACATGGTGATTAATTTTGTATTTGATAAAGGAGTAAATTGGTCAGTTTGAATAATTAACTACTGAGCTTGTAAAAACATTTGAACTTGTGGTGAGAGGATGATCCATAGGCAATCTTAGTGTAGGAGAAGCTATAATAAATGCATGCATCTCAGTTAAAAACTGTGGTCTCATCTACCCTTTGTTCAACTTTTTAACATTGACCCAAGACCTCTACAAAGAGAGTGTAGTATAAATCAAGAATCTCCTGTTCTAGTGACTCTTCCCCTAATTTTCTGGTCACATAACCTTTTGAGGCCCTAGCTTTCTTGTCTGCAAGTTGGGGATGATAATACCTACTAAACAGGATTATTGTGGGATTTGAGTTAAAATCTGTAAAAGTGTTTGAACTCTTGCATAATTTCTACATTGGTAGATAGTAATTTATTTCTGTATCTTATTTGCTAGTACAAGTTTTTGTGATCTGGATTTGGTGTATAACCTCAAATTCTTCTTTTTTTTTTTTTTTTTGAGTTGGAGTCTCACTCCGTCGCCCAGACTGGAGTGCAGTGGCTGCTCCCGGCCACCGCAGCCTTGACCTGCTGGGCTCTGGTGAGCCTTCTGCCTCAGCCTTCCAAGTAGCTAGAATTACAGGCGCGCACTACCAGGGCCGGCTAATTTTTTTTTTATTTATTGTAGAGATGAGGTCTCACCAAGTTGCCCAGGCGGGTCTCGAACCCATGGGCTCAGGCAATCCACTCACCTCAGCCTCCCAAGGCCCGGAATTACAGGCTGAGCCACCGAGCCCGGCAACCTCAAATTCTTATACTGCAACTTTTTGTATGGGACCAGATGTAACTTCTTTATAAAATAAAAAAGAAGAAGAAGAAGAAAAAGAAGAATAAAGTAAGTTAGTTGTAGCTGAATTTTTTTACTTCTTGTTTCACAATATTCTTCCTTGCCTCCATTATCAAGTAAGCATGTCTGTTTTTTTTTTTTTAAATGTAATCAACTCCCCTACATGATAGGGATTGCAGATTGAACAAATGGACTTTTCAAAGCAGAATGTTCCATTTAACTCAGTTATTTTTTTTGTCTCTTTCTTTTTTCTTTGAAGTTATAAAAAGAGTTGGCCAGGCTCTGTGGCTCAGCCTGTAATCCCAGCACTTTGGGAGGCCAAGGTGAATGGATTGCATGAGCTCGCGGGTTCGAGACCCACTCGGCAACTTGGCGAGACATCGTCTCCACAATAAATCAAAAATTAGCTGGATGTGGTAGCATGAGCCTGTAGTTCCAGCTACTTGGAAGGCTAAGGTGGAAGGACCACTGGAGCCCAGCAGGTCCAGGCTGTGGTGGCCGGGAGTGTGTCACTGCACTCCAGTCTGGGCGACAGAGTAAGACTCCAACTCAAAAAAAAAAAAAAAAGAAGAGTACGCATATTTATTAAAAACACTGCTAGTATGCTAGTGCCGAGTGTTAGGACCATTCTCTTTTTTAGATAACTTTATTATACAATGTTAGGACTATTTCTCTTTTTTATATAACTTTATTATACAGATGTGGGTGCAAATCAGGATCAGGTACATAAGTAATCTACAAGCAGGTGAAATTTAGGCCTCCAACTTGAAAATCACTTCCCCTGGTTTAGAACCAGATACCTTTTGTGTTGT
>NW_007247431.1:33763-36463 GCF_000164805.1 Carlito syrichta
CCCTGGTAGTCTCCCACAACTTCCAATCCCTCCCTTGTGTTATTGTGATTAATGTTCAGGTCCCACTTATGAGTGAGAACATGTGATATTCGGTTGTTTCTGTGATGCATCACTAAGTATGATTGTCTCAACTCTATCCAATTTGCTGTGAAGTCCATGATTTTTGTCCTTTGTTATGGCTGTGTAATATTCCATTGTGTACATGTACCATATTTTCTTTATCCAGTCCACTTTTGATGAGCAATGGGGTTGGTCTGTGTTTCTGCTATTGTGAATAGTGTGGCAATAAACATGTGTTGTGCAGGTGTCTTTTTTGTAGAACGATTGATGTTCATCCGGGTATATTCTTAGAAAAGGAATTGCTGGATCATATGGGAGGTCAATTTTTAGTTCCTTTAGAAATCATCACACTGTTTTCCATAGAGGTTGGACTAGTTTGCACTCCCACTAACAGTGTAGATGCATCCCCTTTTCTCTGCACTCACACCAGCATCTGTTTTGTTGTTTTTTTTAAAATTTATTACTGATGGCCATCCTTACTGGAGTTAGGTGGTATCTCAGTGTGGTTTTAATTTTCATTTCTCTGATGATTAGTGAGGCTAAGCTTTTTTCCACATTGACTGCTCATATGTCTGCTTTTTATAAGTGTTTATTCATCCTCTGCCCATTTTTAATAGGTCTATTTTCCTTTCATCTTATTTGTTCACTATTTATTATTCCTATTTTTTTTGTCTTTGAGCTTGTATCCTCTTGATAAATAACAAACTAATTTCCTAGTAACTTTGCATTGATATTTTCCATTGGTTACTGTTATTGACTGCATGTTTGTGTCTCTTTAACGTTCATACATTGAAATCTAATCCCACTACGAAGGTATTTGGAGGTGGGCCCTTTAAGAGGCAATTAAGTCACAAGAGTAGAGCTCTCATGAGTAGAGCCTGAATGACATCATAGCTTTTGTAAGAAGAGGCCAGAGAGCTAACCTCACTCTTCACCATGTAAACAGACAAGGAAAAGTTGGAAGTTTTTAACACAGAAGAGGGCCCTCACTAGACTTGGCCTTATTGACACCCTGAACTTAGACTTCCAATCTTCAGAACTGTGAGAAATAGCCATATGGTCTATGTATTCTGTTATAGCACCCAAACTAAGACAGACAATTACAATTGACCCTTAAACGACATGGGTTTGAACTTTGTATATCCACTTATAAGTGGATTTTTTTTTCCAGCTAATCAGGGATGGAAATACATTGTGGCATGCAAAACCTGTGTATACAGAGGGCCAGTTTTTCATATATCCAAGCTCCATGGGGCTAACTGTGGGACTTGAATATGTACAGATTTTGGTACATGCCAGGGGTCCTGCAACCAATCCTCAACATATACCTGGGGATGACTGTGCTATAGGTTTTTATGTTAAAATGTTTTTATAAGCTGAACTTTAGTGGTTCATTCTGGTAACCCAAGGATATACTGTATATTTATTAAAAGTCAGTGGGAAAATATTATTTAATGCTTAAGAAATTGCAATAAAGCAAAGGAGAAAAAAGTTTCCTCTCTGAGAATTTTTATTTGCTTCCAATCTCTAGCTCTGAAGGTTAGCATTTGGCATTAGTGAACCTCCAATCACATACTGAGTGATGCTTCAAATTATGTTGAAAATCTAAATATACTTGGCCAAACCAATCTATGACTACATAGACAAATTCTATTACAGTGACTCACACAACAAAAGTATTCCTCATTTGTGAGTGATGCTCTGTGTCATATTTACATCCATAATTTGTAGTCACCTTTCATAACAGTGTCAGCATAATAAACTAAGATAAAGGGGACTTACTGAGAATTCTCTCACAACCATTAGGATAAACCAGGTGTAAGGCTCTGTTTAGGTCTTATTTATAAAATGAGGACTGACAGAGGATTATTGCTAAAATTCTATCTAGTGGGAGAAATTTTCCACTAGGAGAACTTAACAGTATTTGTCACCTATATTTATTTTTCTGAAGAGATCATTTTTATATCATAGTGGCATGATCATTCTGAATTCCGTCCAGATTTTAACAAAATCTAGGAAGCTCAACAGTTATTTACCCCATAGTAGCAAAAGAATCTGTCCTGCACACTACTAGGAGCTTATTCTTATGTCCTGAGAAGAATTGCTATTCACCTTTGCTCTTCAGTTCTTAAGCTTAGTAGTTGGCATTTTGTAAACACTCACTAATATTTAGTCTGGTTTGAGTTTCACATAATAGAAAGTACTCATCTGTATATAATGTCTGTCTTTGAAATTATGGAATAAGTGTTTTGTAAAGTCAGTTTCCTGCCACCCCTCATTTTCCACCAACATCTGAGTTCTTGCAGCTCTGCTTTAGTGCCCCAAATTTGTTATAAAAGATAGAAACAGGCTGGTGCAGTGGCTCATGCCTGTAATTTCAGCACTTTGGGAGGCCAAGGTAGGAGGCTTGCTTGAGTCCAGGAGTTCAAGGCCAGCCTAGCAACATAGTAGGATCTTGTTTTTATAAAAAATTTTAAAAATTAGCTTCACGTGGTGGTGTATACCTGTAGTCCCAGCCACTCAGGAGGCTGAGGCAGAAGGATCACCTGAGCCCAGGAGGTTGAAGCTACAGTGAACCATGATCATGTCACTGTACTCCAGCCTGGGTGGCAGAGTGAAACCCAACTTTAAAAAAAAAAA
>NW_007247431.1:37577-60077 GCF_000164805.1 Carlito syrichta
AGACTCCACCTCAAAAAAAAAAAAAGGTAATAGTCATCAGATTGGGGCAGGGTCTAATGGTCATAGCCAACATGTATGTTTGTTTTAATTGTGTGTGTTAGATGATAAGAAATTTAATGCCTTAGGCAAGTCACTAGATGAGCTCAACTCTAAGGTTACATTTTCTCTAGTAAAAATAAGTCCAGTAATACTTGTTTTACAAAGTTATTATGAGGATTGTTGATTATGTCTGTAAAATGTCCAGTGCCTGGCATTTTGCAAATGCTTCTATAAACCGAACCTTTTATTTTTCTCATATTATCCATCATCATTGTTATCATCATCTTTATATAATGATCTATGCATTTAAAGTAGGTTTATTCTTTGAGGAATCTCCCAATATTTCTCTCTTCCTTAGAAACAAATCCTTTGAATACAATAGAAGCTCTCCATGCATCTGAGTGTAAAAAATTCTTCATCGGATTCCGTAAGCTCTCAACTTTTTACTGTGCTCACCTAAGCCTGTCTTCTAACAATGATGCTTCTGGTCTTTCAGAAGTTTGTCCTCTTCATGTAAAGGAATTATGGAAGAGTTATCATATTGGCAAATTGTCAGTATTCTGCCCCTACTTTTTATTCATTTCCCTATTGCTGTGGCTTGAATATGTTCCCCAGAAGTTGGGAATTTAATCCCCAGTGCAGTAGTGTTAGGAGATGGGACCTAATAAGAGGTGATTAGATAATGAGGGCAGAGCCCTTATGAATCAGTTAAAGTCATCATTTTAGGAGCAGGTTAGTTACCACAAGAGTAGGGTGTTACCTCTGGCCCCTGGTACCTCTCTCTCAGTCTGGTGTGTTTGATTGCCCTTTTGCCATGTTAAGACTCTTGCCAAATGCTGGTACAATGCTCTTGGACTTCCCAGCATTCAGAACTCTCAGTCAAATAAATCTCTTTTCTTTGTAAATTACTCGGTCTGTAGTATTCTGTTAAAGCAGCAGTAATTATTTTATTTAATTTTACCTTTCCTTTTATTTAATTTTACCTTTCCTTATTATTTTTTCACACACTGTTAACCTGTAATAATGTCAGCTTAGTGAATTCTAAATCCATTCTCACTGAATAGTCGATAATGTCATTTTCTGTTATTTTACTTTATCTAATTGTCTTCATTTTCTATCTCCTTGATATACAGAGAGTACCAAAAAGAGATGTGTACACATTTTAAGAAAGGAAAAAACTGTATTAAAATTGTAATACTCAGTAAATACTGATAACAAAAGATGAATGCAAGTCACGTTTGACTTCTGCAATTACAAGAAGTGCTCAAAGTTGTTACCATCCATGTCCAGACACTTCTGATTATGACAGACTACTGCAGGACTTGTTGCTATGCGAGACCTCTCCTGGATCTTCCCTTGTGCACATCATACACATTACCATGTGTCTCAAACTTATCACGAATGCATGCATTTGTTAGGCATGCTGGAGATTCTGTTCATACTCATACCTCCATTGATGTTGTACTTCCACAACGTTCTCAAACTTCAAATACCATTTCAAAATGGTCTTGCACTTCTGGAAAGACAACTGTGTTTTCACCATTTTCTTTGACTAACCTACTCTCACGGTACCACTAGTATTAATTTGATTAATACCATCTTTTGAGCTAACATTATATTGCACACTGCTACCATAAATTAAATTCAACTTTGAAAAGTAATACATAGATAACATCTCTTAAAATATCTATACATTTTTTTAGGACCCCCAGTACGTGTGGTGACGACTTCAATCATGTTTAGGCTGGTTCATGAAGGATAGAAATATAACAGGAATAGAAGTGGGATATAGATTATATGGCTGTGTCAGTCTTTGCTATTTTATCATCTTGGAGTTGAATTTATGAGGGATATTATTGACTACTATAAAATAAAAAGAAAGCACAATCCTTTCCATCTCATGTTAGATGTATAGCTTATGAAAGGAAGCCCATTGTCGATGGAGATAAACAGGTGCATAGAAATTCAGAAGGGTTATGGTAGCCCAGGAAGCTTTGGCAGGTCATAAGCTTTCTGGGCCCTATTTTTCTCCAATACACGATGGACATATTAACTGCACCTTCTATTTCAGTCGATTGCGTGATGATCAGATTAGATACGGTTGACCCTGGAACAACAATACAGGGTGCCAACCCTCCTCAAGTTGAAAATTCAACATATTTCAGGGGACAAACATGCACCCCAACTGCATGGACAGATTGTAAGGATGTGGGAAGTGGGTTCCAGGGGACCCACATACCTGTCAGCAGATACTGGTATCTGCAGGTAGCTTCTGAATCATAGCTCCCCCCTTAATTAAGTCTCAAAACCACAAAAAGCACAGGCCCCCCCACCCCAGTCCAGTTTCAAAATTGAACAAAGTCAGAGGATCTACATAAGGAAGAATAGGGGACTCGGCAAACAGAAGTAAAAGCTATCCCCCCATCACTGAACAACAGAATTAGAGATAAAAAAGAGGGGGAGGGGTAGGAAAACTTATACAAATGAAGAACAATCAAAGGAAGAATATGGGTCCCATACAGACTCCTGGGAGGAAAACTGAGAATACAGACTTTGGAACTCAAACAATGAAGAGCCCCCAGATTGACTGGTCTCAAGCCACAAACCCAGGTATCAAAATATTAATAGAGAGAATAAATAGAAATGAGAAGCAAGAGGAAATAATGAAGGAGATGATAACTGAGATAACAGCAATAAAGAATACAGTGAAAATGAAATAAATAGCAAACTGGTAAGGATGGAAAGCAGAATTAACCAACCAGAAGAAAGAATCTCAGAGCTTGAGGACCAAAATATGAAACTAACCCAAACTGTTAAAAACATAGAAGAGAAGCTTAAAAAGACAGACCAAAACCTCCAAGAGATGAGCAGTTATTTCAAGAAGCCAAATCTAAGATTAATTGGAATCCCTGAGGCAGACAGAGATGAGACCACTCTGGAACAAATATTCCATGAAATTATCCAAGAAAATGTCCCTCATCTCATCAGAGATGTGACCATTCAAACACAAGAGATTCAGAGAACCCCTGCAAGACAACAAATGAGAAGACCAACTCTTAGACACATAGCAATTCATTTATACAAAGTAGGTATAAAAGAAAAAAATTCTAAAGGCAGCAAGAGAGAAAGGTCAGACTACCTATCAGGGAAGACCAATTAGAATAGCAGCAGATTTATCTACAGAAACACTGCAGGCTAGGAGAGCTTGGAGTCCAATCTTCAAACTTCTCAAAGATAAACAATTGCAACCAAGAATTACCTACCCAGCTAAGCTAAGCTTCATCAGTGATGGAGAATTAAAATGCTTCCCAGCCATTCAATTCCTAAGAGTTTGTGCTGCCTGTAGACCAGCTATACAAGAAACACTTAAGAAAGTATTAAACACAGAAAAGAGAAAAAAAGAACAGCAACACCATTCCCAAGAATGCAGGAAAAAAATTGAAAACACACAAATTAATTCAAAAATCTAAGGAAAGACAACAAACAGCAGCAGCAGCAACGGACACTGTAAGAACCTCATGACAGGGCTAAACTCACATACCTCAATAATTAGCCTGAATGTGAATGGACTAAATGCACCACTGAAAAGACATAGAATGGCAAATTGGATAAAATATCATGATACAACAATATATTGTTTCCAAGAGAGTCATCTCACCAGAAAGGACACTCACAGACTCAAAGAGGATGGAAAACAAACTTTCAGGTGGATGGAATGCAAAAGAAAGCAGAAGTTGTGATCTTAATATCAGAAATTACCCTTTAAGCTATCTAAAATTTAAAAAGATACATAAGGTCACTACATCATGATAAAAGATTCAATCCATCAGCAAGAAATATCCATCCTAAATATATATACACCCAACATAGCACCATCTTTCATGAAGCAGCTTCCAGGTAAACTAACAAAAGATATTGACTCTAACACTGTCATAGATGGGGACTTAAATACCCCACTAACAATCCTAGACTGATCGTCAAGACAAAAGGAGACTCAGAACCTTAACATTATGCTTGACCAAATGGACTTAATGATAACTATAGAACACTCCACCCAACAACCACGGAATATACATTCTACTCTTCACTACATGGAACCACATCCTTGGCCATAAATCAAGCATAAACAAATTTCACAAGACTGAGATACTGCCATGAACTGTCTCAGACCACAGTGAAATAAAAATTAATATCAACACCAAAAAAGTTCCCCCCAAACCCACAAAGACGACACAAAACAGCATGATGCTGAACAACTCTTGGATCAACACAGAAATTAAAAGATTCCTAGAAACAAATGAAAACAAAGAAACACATTACCAAAATCTCTGGAATGCCATGAAAGGAGCGGGGAATTCATATTGATACGAACACACATGAAGAAAATGGAAAGATCACAAGTTAACAGCCTAAAAAATCACGTTAGGAAGCTGGAAAAGCAAGACCACTTAAACCCTAACTTCAGCAGAAGAATCCAGATCACCAAAATAATAGCCCAGATTTGGGACATAGAAGACAAAAACATAATCCAAAAAATCAACAAAACAAAAAGCTGGTTCTTTGAAAGGATAAACAAGATTGATGGACCCCTAACTAGACTAAACAAGAAAAAGAGAGAAAAATTCCAAATAAACACAATCAGAAATGCAAAAGATCAAGTCACAACTGACCTCAAAGAATACAAAAGATTATCAGAGATTACTATACACGTGTATGGAAACAAACTTGAAAATCTAAATGAAATGGAGGGCTTTCTGACGTCATACAGCCGCCCCAGGTTGAAACAAGTAGAAATTGAGACCCTGAATAGACCAATAACAACTCAGAAAATCGACTATATCATAAGAAAACTACCTACCAAAAAAAAAAAAAAAAGCCCTAGACCAGATGACTTTCCAGAGGAATTCTATAAAATATACAAGGAGCTGATACCAGTTCTATTTAAAGTATTCTAGGCAATCAAGACAGATGGAAAACCCCCCAAATCATTTTATAGAGCTAATATCACACTGATAACCAAACCAGGAAAAGATCCAACAAAGAAAGAAATCTGCAGGCCAGTATCCTTGAGGAACATAGATGCAAAAATTCTCAACAAGATTCTAGCCGATTGGATCCTACAACACATCTCAAAAGTCATCCACCATGACCAAGTAGGCTTCATCCACGGGATACAGGGCTGGTTCAACATCTGCAAAACTTAATTAAATACATCAACAGATGTAAAAAGAAAAAACACATGATTATATCATTAGACACGGAAAGAGCTTTCAGTAAAATCCAGCACCCCTTCTTGATAAAAACCCTCGAACTTCTAGGCATAGATAGAACATACCTCAAAATAGTAAGAGCTATCTGTGAGAAACCCACAGCCAGCATACTGTTAAATGAACAGAAATTGGGACCATTTCCCCTGAAAACTCGAACAGGACAAGGATGCCCACTCTCACCCCTCCAGTTCAACATAGTATTGGAAGTCTTTGCTAGAGCAATCACACAAGACAAGGACATCAGGGGTATCCATACATGAAAAGAGGATGTTAAGAAATCTCTCTTTGCAGATGATATGATTCTATATCTCAAAAACCCAAGAGAATCTGTCAAAAACTTCCTTGCACTGATAAAGGACTTTGGCGAAGTCTCAGGGTATAAAATAAATGTGCATAAGACAGTCACATTCCTATACACCAACAATAAACAAACAGAAACCCAAATAAAAAGCACAATCCCAGTGATAGTAGCCACAAAAAAAATGCAATACCTTGGCATCTTCCTAACTAGAAAAGTGAAAGACCTTTACAACGAAAACTATAGAACACTGTTCAAAGAAATCAAAGATGGCACAAATGGAAAAATATTCCATACTCATGGATTGGAAGAATCAACATTGTTGAGATGTCCATCCTACTCAAGGCAATCTACAGATTTAACTCAATACCCATTAAGTTACCAGCAGCATTCTTCTCAGGCCTGGAAACGACAATACATGAATTCATATGGAAACATAAACAACCACAAATAGCCAAAACAGTCCTCAACAAAAAATAAAAAACAAAGTGGGAGGTATCACACTCCCAGACTTCAAACTTTTTTATAAATAATAATAAAGCAACCTGGTATTGGTCCAAGAACAGGCATATAGAACAATGAAACAGGTTAGAGATTCCAGAAGCAAAACTTCAATTTCTCGACCATTTCTTCTTTGACAAAGCCTCCACCATCAACTACTGGGAATAGGCAAACCTTTTTAGTAAATGCTGCTGGGTAAACTGGCTGACAACATGCAGAAAATTAAAACAAGACCCCTAACTATCACCGTACACAAAAATCAACTCTAAACTTATCAAAGACCTAAACATAAGACCTCAAACTAAAAGAACCTTAGAAAATGTAGGAGACACTCTTATGAAAATTGAAACTGGCAACCAATTTCTATTCAAAACTCCAAGTGCCCATGTCATAAGAGATAAGATAGATGAGTGGGACCTCATCAAACTGAAACTCTTCTGCAAAGCCAAAGAAACTATTAAGAGAACAGAGAGACAGCCCACAGACTGGGAAAAATTATTTGCCAACTGTTTATCTGATAAAGGCCTAATATCTAGGATCTACAAGAAACTCACACATGCTGAAAAGAAAAAAACAAACAGCCTCATTACAATGTGGGCAAAAGATATGAATAGACACTTCTCAAAAGCAGACATTCGAGCAGCCAACAGATACATGAAAAAATGCTCATCCTCACTAGTCATCAAAGAAATGCAAATTAAAACCACACTGAGATACCACTTAACTCCAGTCAGGATGACCATCATCAATAACTCAAAAAACAACAGATGCTGAAGAGAATGTGGGGGGGAAAATAGAACACTTCTGTACTTGGTGGGAGTGTAAACAAGTACAACCTCTGTGGAAAAGAGTGTGGTGTTTCCTAAAAGATCTAAAAACTGACCTTCCATATGACCCACAATCCCCCTACTAGGAATATACCTGAAGGAACTCAAATCACTCTATGTAAAAGATACTTGCACAGGCATGTTTATTGCAGCGTTATTCACAACAATAAAAGACATAGAACCAACCGTGCTGCCCATCTAATGAGGACTGGACCAAAAAAATGTGATACATATACACAATGGAATATTATGCAGCCATAAACAAGGGCGCAGCAACTTGGATGGACTTAGTGTCTCTTAGTGGTACTCAGTGATATATCACAAACAAAGAGTACCACATGTTCTCACTCATAAGGAGACTTTGAACAATCATTCTAATATTATAAGAAAGGAATTTGCAGTAGTGAGAAACTGGGGGAAGGGGTACCTCATCAACAAGCATACCTACATAATGAATATTTGTATTCCTAACCCTGAATTGTACCCCATATGTTTAAAATTAAAAACTAAAAAACAAGAAAAAAGAAAGAAAATTTGAGCACAACTCTGACTCCAAAATAACTCAAATGCTAGTAACCTACTGTTGACTGAAAGATTTCTTAGTAGCATAAGCAGTCAGTCAATACTTTTTTTGTATGTATACAAGAAGGGACTACTAAAAAAACAAAACAAAACCCAGAATTATCTTTTTTTTTGAGGGTGGGCTCCTTTTATACAGGCTTCCTCTGCTAGTTACATGTTCTAGGAACCAATCAGAATCAGTGTACCAGCTAGTGTTATTGTGAAAGGCTGCTTTTGGCTTCAGTGTACTTTTTTTTTTTAGATTCTTTCAGTGCCTTTTCCCATTTCATGATAGGTGATTTACGAGTACAACTGCCCACATTGCACTGAGTATTCAGCAGTTTTGGACCAAAAACAACAAGACATTCGTGTCTCACTCTTCCTATTCACCAGATCTTGCTCTGTGCAACTTTTTTTTTTTTTAATTTCCCAGAGGAAAAATGTTCTCAAAGGGAAGCATTTTGCCAATATGGAAGAGGTAAAACAAAAAATGAGAAGCACTGAAAGACGTCAAAATTGACAATATCAAAAATTGTTTTGAGCAGTGGAAAAAAGCATCTTGATATGTGTATTGCATCAAATGGAGATTGCTTTGAAGGTGACTGAAGTTTGAACATGTAAGAATAAATACATGATTTTTTAAATAAATAAATTCTGGTCCTTTTGCGGGGGTTCCCCTTGTATATATTGTAGACTGCGTTCTTACAATAATGGAGGCTAGAGAAAAAAATCATGAGGAAGAGAAAGTATATGTATGTATTTGCTTGTTAAGTAGTGGATCATCATGAAGGTCTCCATTCTTGTCATACTCACATTGAGTAGGCTGGAGGAGGAGAAAAAGTTGGTCTTGATGTCTCATGGGTAGCAGAGCAGAAAAATTAGAGGAGAGGTGGAAGGGGAAGCAGGAGAGATAAGCATACTTGGTGTAATTTCTATTAAATAAGAATCTGTGTATAAGTGAACCCACAGTGAACAACCTGTGGTTCCAGGGTCACCTGTAATGTGAAATGCATATAAAATAACGATCCATCATAAAAAACATTAAATATTTTAAAATTATAAAGTGTTAGTGACCATTAATGCTCTGAGGAAAGAAACGGAGTGTTGGCATATCATATTTATTAACTTTTTTGTGTCTGTATTCTTCCAAAGAGGATTTAAAGTAGAGGTCATTAATGAAGTCATTGAACTGAATGTGTTATTGGCAAGAGAAGCCAAGTGAGGAAATCTGAGGAGGAAAATACTTTATAAGGACATTGAGTTAGTTTGCTAAATAGACAATAAATATTTAGGTGGCATATCCTCTTACATAGAACAAATTGTGCAAATTGGATAATTGGCAGACAGCATGGTTTTATAATTAGATGTAATACATAGTAAATCTGGAAAGATATTGTCTATGAAAAGGTCAGAAGAGGAAAAGATTAGATAGGATAAGAAATTACAAATTAATTTAACTTTGAGTACTTGAATAATATGTTGCAACTTACATTTTCTGAAAGAGTAAATTCAGGAAAACAATAATGTAACCAGGACAGGGCATGAATGTTTAGCATCTGTAAAAAAGGAACTAAGTTCTTACTCGCGTTTTGAAGATATAATAGCCAGCTTTAAGGTTAGTTTATCAACAATAACAAAAAGCTGTGTAAAGGAAGGAAAGAAGAGATGCTTCTGAAAGCCTAGTGAAAATTCTAAGTATGTGGTGTAACATTTAGAAACCCGTAGATTGGCACTAAAGGAAATTATAATAGTTTTGGTTAACGTTAGGCATTGTTAATCGTGGCTGTGTAATTAAAGTTTGTGATTCTTGTCTTCATATTTTATATACTTTTGTTTTAGCAAAGGACTTTGTTTCTGCTTCAAGGAGGTCCTAAAGAAATTTCCCTCCGTGATTTTTTAAATCTAATGCAGATATTGTTCCAGACCATAGAGGAGAGAAATCTGAATAACATTACCTCCTGTTTTAGTGTCTTCCATTAGCTTTTTCTTTCCTTTTGTCAATGTATCTGTTAGATGTAACAATTGAGAACATTATATCACTATAATTTTTAATCCACTATAATTTCATTCAGAAAGCATAGGAAAAGGGGAAGGGAAGTAGTTGTCATTAAATTCCTTCTATGTATCAAATTCTGTATGTTACAGTTTTTATTTAATCTTCAAAAGGTTTGTTTGACTATCAGCTCTATGAAGCATAGCTTTGGGTTTCCAGCTACATCTTCTGTCTTGTTAACCATGTCTTCAGTAAGTGTATACATTTAGGTAGATGAATGAATAAACAAGTCTGAATTATAGTCCTCCTTTTAGAGAAAAAGAAATGGGGGTGTGAGAAATTAAGTTGGTTTTTTTGGGGTTTTTTTGAGTTGGAGTCTCACTCTGTCGCCCAGACTGGAGTGCAGTGGCCGCTCCCGGCCACCGCAGCCTCAACCTGCTGGGCTTCGGCGATCCTTCCGTCTCAGCCTTCCAAGTAGCCGGAATTACAGGCATGCGCTACCACACCCAGCTGATTTTTTTATTTATTGTAGAGATGAGGTCTCGCTGCCCAGGCGTGTCTCGAACCCGCGGCTCAGGCAATCCACTCAACTCAGTCTCCCAAAGGTGTGGGATTACAGGCTGAGCCACCGAGCCCGGCTGAAATTAAGTTTTTATCAGTAGGTTTATCAATAGGCCCATAGCTACTAAGTGGTAAAATTTTAATCTGTAGTCACTGTTTAATTATCTTACGTATGTAAATTATGAACTTGATTTTTCAGCACTTCAGTATTCATTCAGAAAGAGAAATGTAAATTACAATAGTCCAATTAGTTTTGATATTGAGGATGAAATACAGAAGCTTTTGATATATTGGGCTTTAAAAAGCTATTCATAGTGTTGACCATTTCTGCTTCATTGCCACATTAAATCAATTGGTAAGTAACAGCTGTACCTATGAATGATTTTCTACAGAATAAAGGTAACCTGTTAGTAGCATTACCTTTGCTTTTGAATAATGATAGTGGTGGAGCTTAGACTCTAGTGTCAGACTAACTAAATCCCAGTGATGCTACTTACTAGCTTTTTTTTCTTTAGGCAAGTTATTTATCCACTCTAAACTTCAGTTCTATGATAAAATGGAAACAATAATACCTAATATCTACTTTGTAGGGTTAATGTGGGGATTGAGATAATATGCTTAGTGCAATAACTCTCACATAGAAAATGCTTTTTTTTTTTTTTGAGTTAGAGTCTCACTCTGTCACCCAGACTGGAGTGCAGTGGCCACTCCCGGCCACCGCAGCCTCGACCTGCTGGGCTCCGGCGATCCTTCCGCCTCAGCCTTCCGAGTAGCCAGAATTACAGGCATGCGCTACCACGCCCGGCTGATTTTTTTATTTATCGTAGAGATGAGGTCTCGCCAAGTTGCCCGGGCGGGTCTCGAACCCACAGGCTCAGGCAATCCACTCACCTCAACCTCCCAAGGCGCAGGATTACAAGCTGAGCCACCGAGCCCGGCTAGAAAATGCTTTTAAAGGATTAGATAAAATTAGATGCTTCTGTTGTTGATGTTGTTATTATTGCTGTTATTATTACAACTATTATTGTGGCCATCTTTGACTACAGTCATTTCTTTTTTCCAGTGGTTCCCTAAATTAAAGAAAAATCATTGGGAAATAATCTTGGAGGGGATATGTTTATATAAACAGATTATTATGTTTGACCATTTACATTAAAAATTTAAAAGGTAAAATAAGAGTATTATATAATATATGTTAATAAGCTTTGCTTCTTAGTATGTTGTAAGTATATTTAAACTGAAATTCTTGGGGAGGAAAGAAATATTTTCTTTATTTAAAAACTTTCCCTTTTGTGTCTTTGAATAACAAAAGCCTGTACTTTTAGAATCAGTTTCCTAGACATTAGTCTGATACAGAAACCAGGGTTCTTTGCATCAGACCGTTCTGAAGTTGATGGTATTGGTGGAAAAATTTGATTAGTATTCATTTATACATTCTTATATTTCTTTGTATTTTGTCTATTGAACAATCACCCCTGTTTGGTGCTTCAGGCTGTCAGTTGAGGTGCAGCTGCAAGGGGTAAATTGCTCTATGCATTAGTAAGCTGGTTGAGCATACCTACTTTCTTTCCTAGAGAAAGTGACTGACCAACAATTTTGAAAATACAGGTATTCATATATTGGGTGACTGGTGAGAGAGCAATACACTTGGGGAACTATAAAATTGGGGAATAAGGATGGAAATTATGGGTATTAGGGAAGAATGGGATTTTTCTAGACGTAACTTTTTTGTACTATGTAGCCTATCAGTTAGCAGGTCTGACAGTTCTCAGAAGAAGAAAGTGATTAAAATAGTATTTATTAAACTAAGTATTTTGTTGACTTGGTCCATCAATTTCAGTAAAAACTCTTGAGCCTAATAATCCATTTGGGAATGAACTTGGTTTTATTGTTACTTCTTTGTAATTTGGAAAAAAGATTTTCAAATTCTTGTGTGGATCACAGTACTGATTTTACAATATAATCATATGAGTGATTTTTTTAAATACCAGTGTAGATTTACTATAAAATATTCAAATGAGAATTTTTTAAATGCTGAGAGTGGGAAAATAGATGATATCAGATTTGTAAAATATTGCTAACCATTGAAGCTTGTTCATGTATTTCCATTATGTTTGTATATGCTTTCCATTTAAGTAACAAAAAGTTTAAAAAGTAAAGTAAGAAGTTTTTCTGAACAACCACTAAAAATTACCCATGCCTGGGTCCCATTTAAACCAGTTAGATCACAATTTATTGGTGTGGCATCCAGGTATCTTTCATTTGCTTGTTTTTAGGTTTAGCATACTTCTGTATGTAGCCACGGTTGAAAATTTCTTCTTTCTGAGACAGAGCAAGAATTATTATTCTTATTTTACAGGACAGAAGCAGACTCAGGAAGACTTTGTTTTCTTAAAAGGCCACAGAGATAGTAAAGAACACATCTGTTATATTGTCAGCCTCATATACTAGTGCTCATTTTATTACTCTACTGTTTCTCTATTACCTGCCATCAAAGGCATGATTTGTTGCTAGTTAGTATCACATGGTATGTTCACATGATATTGACGATATCTTAGTGCCTACAATTCTGTTCCTCAACTGGTTGTGACTGTTAGATGCAAACCACAAAGTTTGCTAAATTGGTTTTATTTATGAGTGAATGCTTAGAATGCAGCCTGCCTTTTTTACCCCCTCCCTTGGCCTACAAGTAAGAAAGCAAGCAGTATAAAGTGCCTCTCTGGGGAAAAAAAAAAGATTCTGTTATTTTTCTAAAGTCCTTTGTTAGGACAGTAAATCTACATGCAAATTAAAGATTTTGGTGACAAGTAAGAAGTCTCATCATCAATCTAATCTCTTCTTAACTTCCCTGGGTATTGTTAATTCATAACATAGTTTGAATTGACTTACTGTTATTGATTCTTGTATTCATTAGAATGAAAATGGAAATCTTGCCTTTGCAAGGGAAAGATGCTTTCCTTCTCATAGAATAAAAGGACCTGGTGGGATATAAACTGTGAGAATGACAGTTAAATTGACGTGGTGAAGGTTAATGCTTGCTTGCTACATTGATGTTGGAGGTCCCAATCACTTATCAGCATGCTCCCATAATACATGCAGTACATCTTCATTAGGAAAGCATGTAGCAATCAGTTTCAGGTTTCCGGATGAGCCTGTGGCCAGGCCATAATTAACCTTTTGAACTTGGAATTGTAACAGTACCTACTATTGGCTTTGGTTATCAATTATGGTTGGAGTCAATTGATACTCAGAGAAGGCCTATTGGCAATAAATATTATAATTTACTCATCTTCCCATTATGTACTTAAAAATAAAGGTGTCATGACAAGTATTTTATTTTTTGGTTTTGGTGAGCTAAATTTTTATAAGCCAGATGCAATGTCAAACAGTTGTTTTTTGGGGGGAAGGGGGGGTCTCAATTTTCAGTACTGGTTTTGATTTCTTAAATATGAAGCAGTGCAACTACTAAAAGGACCTTCAGAATTATAGGACATGTCAAATAGTAGAAAAAAACTCATATAGCATCTCAACATACTTTAAACATAAATTTAAAAGTTTGAAATTCAGGTGAAATTATGTTGTTAAATGTGTTATCTTCTTTTTATCAGTATTTCACTCAAATAAAATATTATTATCAGAAAAAAAGCTGACAAAATTTTACTTATTTTGGAAAAAGTAATAGAATATGTTCAAATAGAACTGACGATATTAATTGCCAGTTCAGATGAAGGGAAAATTACTATTTTAATGTATTTTAAATTGTCTATTACAATCTAAAGATAACTGGTCAAATTAAGAGGCTATTCATTTTTTAGCTATATTTGTATTCATTCAATTATAGGTTAACTTATTCAATTAGTTTTAGAAATTGTTAAAATTAAATAATGTTGGCTGGGCTCAGCCTGTAATCCCAGCACTTTGGGAGGCCAAGGTGAGTGAATTGCCTGAACCTGTAGGTTCGAGACCAGCCTGGGCAACTTGACGAGATCTCATCTCTGCAATAAATAAAAAATTAGCCAGACGTGGTAGCGCACACCTGTTGTTCTGGCTACTTGAAAGGCTGAGGCTGAAAGGATTGCTGGAGCCCAGCATATTCAGTCTGGGCAACAAAGTGAGACTCCAACTCAAAAAATAAAAAAAAATTAATGTTAATATGTCTTAGAAATTATTTCTAGCAAAAAGAAGTGCACTCAGGTTTTACTTATAAATAAGTTTTATCCATTGCAGTCTGACTGTTTGTATTGTTTTGAATTGATAGTTGTCCCTCAGTATCCATAGGGTATTGGTTTCAGGATTCACCACGGATACCAAAATCCATGCATTCTCTATGCACTTATATAAAATGCTGTAATATTTAGATATAACCTTCATACATTCTCCCACATACTTTGAATCATCTGTAGATAGCTGGTAGTACCTATACAACATAAATGCTCTGTAACTAATTGTTGTACTGTTTTGTTTAGATAATAATGACATGAAGAAAAATTCCATACAACTTCAAGTATGATTGCAACCATCTTTGTTTCCTTTTTCCTAAATATCTTCTATCTGTACTTGGTTGACTCCATGGATGTGGAACCCACAGATAATAGAGGTCCAAGGGTATTGTAGGAAATTGAGAACACCATGAATTACCAACACTAAAGCATTGGTTGAATATATTATGTACAGCTGTTTGAAGAAATATTCTAGCCATTAACATGATGATAGAACAGAATTTTAATCTGAGGAAATAGTTATATTAAAAATGTTAAAGTCAGCTATAAAATGTAGAAGTGAGAGGATGATTATTGAGAAAAGACTGGAAGAAACTATACTAAAATGTGAACAGTAGTTGCCTCAACGTGATGGTATTATATATCTTTTTTCTTATTCATATATTTTATTATATAAAATGTTTTTCTAGTATGTTTATCAGTAGCATATATCATCAGTGTAGTATGTAAGATCTGACTACATGGTTCAAATTCCAACTCTATTACTTCCTAACTGTGTGACTTTGGATAAATGTTCGTACCTCTATATGCTTTAAGTTCTTCATTTGTAAAATGGAGATAATAATGTACCTATCTTACAGGATTGATATGAAGATTAAACTAGCTACTATGTGTGGAGTTGAAATAAGTAAACACATAATCACTTAATGTCATAGTGATGTAATCTCGCCCTTTTTCTTGTGGGCATAGCCCTTTTCACGCTGTAGCTTAGCACACTGTTGCATTACTATTCGCTGTTCACTAGCTGTATGTCTCATGTAGGGGAGGCAAAACTTTTTCTGCTCCCCCTTTATGGTTTCTGGCTATAGTTCTATACATTAGACTACCAGAAGACAGATTAGCAGGAGAAAAGTTTGCAAATTTTATTTAGTAACTTTCACATGCACATAGGAGCCTTCACAAGAACAATGAAAACCCAAAGAAGCAATGAGGGCCAAAAGCTTATATACTAGTTTGGACATAGAGTAGTAAATTGTGAAAATGTGATGAGACAAAATGGTTTTGGGATAAGGGCAATTAATTGTGGAAAAATGACTAGGAGGATAAAGGTTAGTTTAACAACATTTGTTTGTTTCTCTGCCTGGACTCCCCTCCCTGGTGATAAAAATGTCCTCCTTCCTACTGATACAAACAGGATTCCTTGCACATAGAGTTTGTTCTGTTGCTTTCAGGAAGAAAAAGGAAGTGCCAGAGTGCTTTTCTTGCATCTAATATTTTTAAAGTGCGTTTAATTCAAAATAATCCTTATGCCAAAGTGTGGCATATTTGGGGATACCATATTCTGCTACAGCTTTTTTGTTATCTTTTCTAAGATTTAATGATTCACCTTCTCCTCAAACTTCGCCTTCTTTTGTTAAGTGAATGCCATTCTTTTTTTTTTTTTAGATCACTCTTCTCTATAATAAAGTTATAGCTAAATAATGTCTTGTACTGCTGTTTCTTTACCAGATCTGTTATCTTTCTTCATGAGCCTGGTGACAGTATATAAACCTCCTTTTAAAGAATTCAGATGCCAAAATAGTGTTGACTCTCTGTGGTGACATTGACTGCTTACTGCATAATATCCTTTGTTGCCATAATGCAGTTTTACTTTCCTTTTAAGTATTTGCCTTTTTTGGTTTGGACACAATCTGTCATCTTTATCCTGAAAACCTTTATTAAAGATATATAATTTGCAAGGAATTAGATAAAACTCTAGAAAAAAACTTAGAGGTATTACAAGAAGCAAAGTAGAAGAAATCCATCCAGGTCTTTCTTGGCTTTGCCAAATGTTAGCTCTGGGCCCCACAAGCAGTTATATAACTTGCCTGATCCTTAGTTTCCTCTTTATAACTTGGGGGTGAAACTTCCTATTTCTCAAAATCATGCCTGACATAGAGTACATATTTAATAAAAGTTGGTTTCCTTTATTTCTTTCTGCTTCTCCATATGGCATATGTATACAACATGATTATAATAAAGAAGCCCAACCAGACTGCAGGTTGTGAATAGATCTGAAGATGTATCTTGAACAATCTCCTACTTAAACAATCACTACCACACCATCTGCGTTTCATGTGATAACACACCTTTTCCTTGGATGCTAAACTACTAATGGTTAATTTGTTTAGATCTGAGTATTCTTGGCAGTCCTTACCCATGCTAATGCTGTTTGGAAATAGAGAAGAATTATGTTGCTTTTGGGATATGAATACAGTCTTTGCATTTGGACATCCATTTAGCCATTCACTCATTCATTTATTCACAAAAATTTGAACACCTCCTATGTTCCAGACATGTACCAGATTGTGCAGGATTTTTAAGACCCTTTCAGGGAGTCAATCAGGTAAAATGGTTGGACCCAGCAAGTTTTAAATGGGAAGTTTTAAAGCAATATACATTTTAATCTTAGCTGTTGTATTATTATCTAAAATCATTATAAACCAAGCCAAGATTCTTGGAATGGATTATCTCATTTAATGTATACAACAATCCCTCCAAGGTAGTTACTATAATTGACAAATTAAATGGAGTCCTAGAGAAATTAACTGATATTCCCAAGTTCACATAGCTAATAAGAAGTAGAGCTGGAATTCAGACCTAGGCATTCTGAATTTGGAACTTGTGGCTTTAACCTCTGTGCCAACAGGTCTCAAAATGAGTTTGAGACTTATTCAAGATTTTTAAGACCCTTTCAGGGCATCAATGAGGTCAAAACTATTTATAAAGTAATACTAGGACAATATTTACCTTTTTCACTCTCATATTCATGAATGTACAATGGAGTTTACTGGAGGTTATATGCCATTTAATATCACAAAAGATTGAATGAAGAATCGTATAAATATTGAACTGCCTCTGTTTCTGTTAAGCCAGATTTGAAAGAAATTTATAAAAATGTAAAACAGTGCCACTCTTATTTTTTAAATTTTTTAATTTTGTTTTAAAGGTGTCGGGGTACAATGCAGGAATAGGTATACAAGTGGTCATTGTACAGAGAAAGTTTGGACCTCCCTTTGGTCCCCACTTTGCCTGGTTTGACCAAAGGTACCCTTAATTGATGTTGTATCCTCCCCACCCCCATCCCTGCAGTATCCTGCTACTGCCAATCCCTTTCTTATGGTATTATGATAAATGTTCAGAGTCTGCTTATGAGTGAGAACAAGTGAAACTCTGTTCTTTGTTTCTGTGATAGATCACTGAGTATGATAGACTCTAAACCTGTCCACGTTGCTGCAAAGTCCATATGTTTGTCCTTCTTTATGGCTGCACAATTTTCCATTCTGTATATGTACCACTTTTTTTTTGAGTTGGGGGTCTCACTCCGTCACCCAGGAAGGAGTGCAGTGGCACACTCACCGCCACCCCAGTGTGACCCGCAGGACTCCAGCGATTCTTCTGCCTCAGCCCTCCAAGTAGCCGGACTACAGGAGCAAGCTACCATGCCCAGCTAATTTTTTTGATTTATTGTAGAGATGAGATCTCACTATGTTGCCCAGGCTGGTCTCAAACCCACGGGCTGAGGCAATCCTCTCATCTCAACCTCCCAAAGTGCTGGGATTACAGGCTTGAGCCACTGTGCACGACTTACATTTTTTTCATCCAGTCCAGTTTTGATGGCAGCACAGCTGGGTCCATGTTTTTGCTGTTGGGAATAGTGCTGCATAAACATGTGTGTGCAGGTATCTTTTTTGTAGAATGATATGCATTCCTCTGGGTATATTCCCAGTAGGGGGATTGATGGATCATATGGAAGGACAATGTCTAGTTCTTTTAGAAATCACCGCACAGTTTTCCAAAGAGGTTGCACTAGTTTGCATTCCCACGAGCAGTGTAGAAGCATTCCTTTTTCTTCACATCCTTGCCAACATCTGTTGTTTGTTTTATTAATGATGGCCATTCTTACTGGGGTTAGGTGGTATCTCAGTGTTGTTTTGATTTGCATTTCTCAGATGATTCATGAGGCTGAGCACTTTTTCATGTGTCTGTTGGCTGCCCGTATATCTTCTTTTGAGAAGTGTCTATTCATTTCTTTGCCCACTCTTTAATGGAACTGTTTTTTTTCCTTTTGGCACATTTGAGTTCCTTGTAAATCCTGGTTGTTAGGCCTTTGTCCAATATACAGTTAACAAATATTTTTTACCAGTCTGTGGGCTATCTCCCTGCTCTCTTGACAGTTTCTTTGACTTTGCAGAAGCTATTCAGTTTTGTATTTTTTAATTAATTAATTTATTATTATAAAGATGTGGGGTACAATATTCAGTTTGATGAGGTCCGTCCCACTTGTCATCTTATCTCTTATGGCATGAGCCTTGGGGTTTTGATCAGGAATTGGTTGCCAGCTCCATTTCCATAAGGGTGTCTGTTGCATTTTCTAAGGTTCTTATAGTTTTACATTTAAGTCTTTGATCCATTTAGAGTTAATTTTTGTGTGTGGTGCTAGGTAGGGGTCCTGTTTTAATCTTCTTCATGTGGTCAGCCAGTTTTCCCAGCACTGTTTACTAAATAAGCTCTCCTGTCCCCAGTAGTTGTTGGTGGAGGCTTTGTCAACGATGAGTTGATTGAGAAATTGAGGTTTCACTTTCAGAATCTCTATCCTGTTCCATTGGTCCATATGCCTATTCTCATACCTACACCAGGCTGTTTTGATTGTAGCCTTATAGTAAAGTTTAAAGTCTGGAAGTGTGATACTTCCCACTTTGTTTCTTTTGTTAAGGATTGTTTTTGCTATTTGTGGTCGTTTATGTTTCTGTGTGAATTTCTATATTGTCTTTTCCAGGTCTGAGAAAAATGATGTTGGTAATTTAGGCCTTCATCTTGGAGATGAAGCCTACTTTGTCATGGTAGATGATTTTGGAGATATGTTGTTGGTACTGTGTTGAATCACAGAGTAGATTGTGTTTGGCAGGATGGACATCTTAGCACTGTTGATTCTTCTGGTCCATGAGCATGGAATATTTTTCCATTTGTTTGTGTCTTCTTGGATTTCTTTGATCAGCGTTTTGTAGTTATCAAGGTAAAGGTCTTTCAGTTCTCTGGTTAGGAAGATGCCAGGGTATTTTTCTTTTCTTTTCTTTTCTTTTTTTTTTTTTTTGGCTATGGGAATGTGAATGGGAATGTGCTTTTTACTTGGTTCTCTGCCTGCTTGTTGTTGATGTATAAGAACGCATCTGTCTTTTACTCATTTATTTTGTACCCCAAGACTTTGCCAAGGTTCTTTATTCGTGAAAGCAGGTGTTTTACAGATGCTCTTGGATTTTTGAGGTATAGGATTATATTGTCAGCAAAGAGGAATATTTTTTATATTTTCCTATTTGGATACCCCTAATTGCTCTATGGAATGCCAACATAATGTTGAACAAGAGGGGTAGAGTGAACAACCTTGTCTTGTTCTGGTGTTCAGGAGGAATGCTTCCAATTTCTGTCCATTTAGCAAAATGCTGACTGTGGGTTTGTCATAGATGGTGCTTACTATTTTGAGGTTGTTCCACCTGTACCTAGGTATTTTGTTTAAGGGTTTTTATCAAGAAGGGATGCTGGATTTTATCAAAAGCTTTTTCTGCATCTAATGATATAATCATGTGGTTCTTGTTTTTACACCTGTTGATGTATTTAATTTCATCGGTGGCCCTGTGAATTTTGAACCAGCCCTGCATCTTGGAGATGAGACCTGCTTTGTCATGGTAGATGATTTTGGAGATATGTTGTTGGATTTGATTTGCTAGAATCTTGTTGAAAATTTTTGCATCTATGTTCATCAAGGATATTGGACTATAGTTCCATTTTTTTGCTGAATCTTTACCTGGCTTGAATATCAGTGTGGTGTTAGCTAAGTAAAATGATATGGGGAGAATTCTGTATTTCTCAATTGCCTGGAATACTTTCAATAGGATTGGTATCAGCTCCTCCGTGTACATTTTTGTAGCATTCTGCTGGAAAGTCATCTGGCTCAGGGCTTTTTTTTTTATAGGTAGTTTTCTTATAACAGAGTCAGTTTCCTGGGTTGTTATTGATTTATTTAGTGTCTCAGTATCTTCTTGTTTCAATCTTGGGTGGTAGTGTGATATCAGAAAGTTCTCTGTTTCATTTAGGTTATCAAGTTTATTTCCCTACAGATGTGCATAGTTATCTCTGTTAATCTTTCGTATTTCTTCAGGGTCAGTTATGATTTGATCTTTTGCTTTTCTGATTGTGTTTATTTGAACTTTTTCTCTTTTTTTGGTCATTCTGTCTAGGGTGTCCATCAATCATGTTTACTCTTTCAAATAACCATCTTTTTGTTTGTTGATTATTTTTCTGTGATATTTTAGTCTTCTATGTCCCACATTTGGGCTTTTACTTTGGTGATTTGGATTCTTCTGCTAAAGTTAGGGTTTTGATGGTCTTGTGTTGCCAGCTCCCTTAGATGATTTGTTAGGAATTAATTTGCAATCTTTTCATTTGCCTGATGTGTGTTTGTAGATATATAGATCCCCTCTCAAAACTGCTTTCATGGCATCCCAGAGGTTTTGGTAAGATTTTTAAAATTTTCATTTGTTTCTAGAAATCTTAATTTCTGTTTTGATTTCTGTGTTGACCCAGTAGTCGTTCAGCATCATGCTGTTTAGTGTCCATGTCTTTGTGGGTTTTGGGAGAATTTTGTTGGTGTTACATATTTATTTTTATTCCACTGTGATCTGAGAAGTTGCTAGGATGTGATTGATCTTGGAGTACATTCCATGTGGTGATGAGTAGAATGTATCTTCTATGGTTGTTGGGTGGAATAATCTGTAGGTATCTATTACATCCACTTGGTCAAATGTCAAGTTTAGGTTCTGAATCTCTTTGTTGATTTTTTTGCCTTGATGATCTTTATGGGGTTGTTTGTGGGGCAGTTAAGTTCTCCAGCTATAATAATGTTATAGTCAATATCTTTTTTAGTTTACCTAGTAGTTTCTTTATAAACGCTGATGCTCCTGTGTTGGGTGTGTATATGTTTAGGATGAATATTCCTGTTGGTGGTTTGAACTTTTTATCATTATGTAGTGTCCCTCTGTATCTTTGTAGATTTTTGATAGCTTAATGGTTGTTTTGTCTGATATTAAGATTGTGACTCCTGCCTTCTTTTGTGATCCATTTGCCTCGATATTCATTTTCCATCCTCTAACTTTGAGTCTGTGTGCGTCCCTTGTAGTGAGGTGAGTGTCCTAGATGCAGCAAATAATTGGGTCGTGTTTTTTTTTTTTTTTTAATCCAGTTTGCCATTCTGCGTCTTTTCAGTGTTGCATTTAGTCTTTTCACATTTAGACTGATTATTGAAAGGTAATTGTTTATCCCCGTCATGAGGTTCTTTTAAAGATTTTTCTTTGTTTTCTTTTAGCTTTTGGGTTGATGTATGTGCTATTGCAAGTTTGCAGTTGTGATGTATTCTCTGTTGATTGTGTATCTGCTGTTCTCTTGGAAAGTATGTGGTCATTCTTTTTTTTCTTCTGTACTTAATACCTTTTTAAGTGTCTCTAATAGAGCTGATCTGGAAGCTGCATAATCTCTTAGGGATTGGATATCTGGGAAGGATTTTAATTCTCCATCACTGATGAAGCTGAGCTTGACTGGATAGGAAATTCTTGGTTAAAATAGTTTATCTTTGAGGACTTTGAATATTGGACTCCAGTCTCTTCTATCTTGTAGTGTTTCTGCCAGTAGGTCTGCTGCTATTCTGATTGGTTTTCCCCAGTAGGTAGTCTGACCTTTCTCTCTTGCTGCCTTTAGGATTTTTTTCTTTTGTACCTACCTACTTTTGTAGGTGAATTACTTTGTCTAGAGGTTGGTCTTCTCATTTGATGTCTTGCAGGGGTTCTCCAAATCTCTTGTGTTTGGATGAAATGGGCAAAGTTTTCTTGGATAACCTCCTGGAATACTTGCTCCAAGGTGTTTTGCATTTCCTTTTCTTCTGGGATACCAATCAGGAATAGGTTCAGCCTCTTGATGTAAT